>NC_089840.1:3080702-3305702 GCF_035609145.1 Eleutherodactylus coqui | reverse complement strand
AGCCGATCATTGTTCCTACAGGGGAAATGTAGTATTATTTGTGCCATTCACAGTCATTAGCAGCTCTTAGTTCAGGCTTATAGAGAGACCAGACCTCCCAGAGAGCTGCTACCATTGTGAATGGACACATGTAATACTAGTTTTAACCTGTAGCGGCCGCTGTAGGGAGAATGATCAGCTGAAGGCAGACGGGAAAGTTCAGTTAAGCCGATCGCTGGCTCTACAGTGGCTACTGCAGGAGATATGTAGTATTACAAATGGCCATTGCCACTTGGTAGCACGTCTCTGTTCTAGCCTATGACGGGGGTCCTAATCAGGGGGCAGATCTTGTCCTATGCCATCCTTATGCTATAATAGGGCATATTGAAAGGTTTACTGCAGAATCTCCGTTGGGTGACGTTCTCCCATTGACATTTCATTAATCGCCCCCAGCCAGCGGTAACAGTAGCGCAATCCCACAGCGTTGTATTTTCCTGCACACTCTTCTTCAATTAGAGCGTTTGGCTAATTGAGGTTCTCGGCGCTCACAGAGGTTTTTAATAACATGCAGTAACCACAAATCACTCTGTAAAACTTCACAGCGCGTAATTCATATCAGCTCACTGAGTGCTGCAAAAGACGAGCCGCGTGTTCTCCGGAGCGCCTGTCAGCTGCCAGAGCTGGGAACGAGCAGGTCGCTGAGGACAGGAACGTCGAGGAGCTGCCGGATAAATATTTGCGTTTTCGGGGCCATATGTAAAGTGCTTTTGTTTAGTTCCATCGTATATACAATGTCAGTGAATTAACGCATAGACGAGCGCCGCAGCCCATTATGACATGTGAAGGAGTGAAGCTGGATGAAAATTAAACAGATTTGCCCCGAAAAGACTCAAAACAGCAGATTGCCAACAAACACAAGAGTCCGTATGGAGCGGAATAGCCTGGAGCAGATTTAAGGGGGAATGCTATGAGTCCACTCTGGGCAAAACGATTTAGCATGAAGCGCTGCTTTTTCCCACAATACTTGGCAATGCCAAGAGATTCCTGCCAATCATCCGTCTGCTGTAGAAGGTAGTGATGAGCAAATGATTCCAAAGTTTGGTTTAGCCGGTTCGCCAAATTTGGGCAAAAAGTTTGATTCGGTCTGAATTCATTTCAACTGAACCCAAACTTCACCAATACCCCTAAAATTGGTTTATAGCACCGCCTAAGGGAAGAAGGAGGAAGACGACGAGGAAGGAGAAGGAGAAAGTACAGGATGAAGAGGAAGAAGAGTGTTTTTCTTTTTCTTCCTCCTCTTCTTCTTCTAGCGGGTTTGCCCAAGGTTTGGGTTCATGCCAAACTGAACTTTTAGCAAAGTTCAACCCAAAACACGGTTTAGTTGTTTCCGGTTGCTCAACACTGTTTCCGATTTTACCCCTTCAGCAGACATATGGAAAAGAAGGATGCTGGCAGTGGTGTCTGGTGGCGGTTTATTCTCCTCTCCTCCTGTAGGGGGCACTCAGGAGGCATACTTGTCTTGTTCAGCCAAAACCTATCTGAAGTATATCACCAGTTAATACTACATGGACACCATGTTTGGGCACCCATACAGCCTTCCTGTTCAAGGGTTTAGTCTGACATGCCGAAAACAACAGTCAGATGAAACTCAGGGGGGCGCCATAGGCTGCTGTTTCTGACATGGAGCCTAAAGTGGCAAACTTTGGTTTCCGTTTCAGCAGGTTTCCATTTGTTTCCATCATTTGGGCCAGGCAGAAAAGTGTAATCAAATAGAAAGGCCCAATGGAAGCTACTTATATCAGCTCGAAATGCTCTGATAGTGCTTATACTAAGGGGTGTCAGAAGAGCACAGCCCAGCAGAAGACTTCTAACATCAAGGAAGCCAAAACTAGACATCTACTAGTGCTAGTACTGCCACCAAGTATTCATGAAGAGGCCGGTGTGGCAGCAGGTTTTGGTTTTCATTCATGGAGGTCTGGTTTTTGCTAGTGCTGCTTTGGAGTGTTGTGCTACCTGTTACACCTGCTTAGTCATTAGGAAGGGCTTTTATTTCTGTCTTGGCTGTGGACCTGTGCTGATTATTCTCAGTCTGATTGATCAGATATATTCATCTGATGGTTGTTGGATTCAGAGCTGGATTTGGTCTCCTGATTTTCTCGCTCATCTCAAGCTAAGTACTGTGGTTACTGCTGGTTGTTGTATTCTTACTTCACAGGTAGGGACAGTGAGTGGCCAAGGAACGTGGGTCGGTGCGTTCTTATCAGGACGGGACATCCCTTATAGGTAGTTACAGTCTTTTGTTCTGAGTCATATAAGGAAAGTTCTTCTGTCCATCTGTTATTCCCCACGCTACCTGCAGTGGTGTATACTCTTTTTGACACTGTGTAAACATAGCCCAGGAACTGTTTGGGGGAGGGGGGTTAGTACATCCCGGTGAGATGCGACATAATAATTAGCCAGATAGATATTATTTTGTTTGTTCTATGGATCCCATACAAACATTATTGAACCAGTTTAGAGCAGTAGCTGTTGAGGTCAAACGGCAGCATTCGGTCCAAACGGAATCAGTAAAAGAACCTAAACTGGAGTTACCGGATCATTTTTCTGGAAACAGAGAGGAGTTGGTGTCATTTAGAGAGTCCAGTAAATTCTATTTTAAATTGCGCCCCATATCCTCGGGAGATGAGTCTCAGAGGGTCGGGACGGTTACGTCTAGATTGCAGGGAGACCCTGAGGCCTTTTCCTTACCGCCCACTTTCTAGGCTTTATCTTCCGTGGATAGCTTTTTTTCTGACTTGGGTTTGATCTATGATGATCCTGATAGGGTGTCTCTGACAGAAGGTAGACTCAGAGTTTCATTGCTGGGCGACTCAGACTCAGTGGAATGATCCTGCACTACGAAGTTAGTTTTGTGTCAGATTAAGTAACAAAATTGAAGATCTGCTAATTTTGTATCCTGTTCTTTGCAATTTAGATGACACCATGTCTTTGGCCGTCCAAAATGGGCAGCTAGTAAGGGAACATCATGGCGAGCTTTCCTCGAACTCATCTATGGAATTTAGGGATGCAATTGGGTCCTGTTTCCGATGGTATGTCTGTAAATGTGTCTTTGGTTCAAGTGGATGAGTTACCGGAGTTTATCAGGGAGTTTGCTGACGTCTTTTCTCAGGAAGGGGCAGACAGGTTGCCCCTCATAGAGAAAGGGGTTGTTCTACAGACCTTATCCCAGGCGGTAAGTTGCCAAAAAGTCGTATGTACAACCTAACAGCTCCTGATCCTGAGAGATAGTCTCTATAGGTTTATATTCAGGACAGGGCATATACGTCCGTCTAACTCTGGGTGTTTGTGGCCTTGTCTGGATTTCAGGGAGCTCAATAAAATCACTAAGCGAAACCCATTCCCGTTGCCACTTATCCCTGTCCTGTTTAGTCAATTGAATGGTGCCAAGTGGTTTTCAAAGTTGGATTTACGTAGAGCGTATAATTTAATTCAGGCTAAAAAGGGTGATGAGTGGAAAATGGTACTTAACACTCCTGAGGGATGTCTTGAGAACCTGGTTTGACAAATGCTCCTGCTGTTTTTCAGGCTCTTATGTAGGAAGTACTTCACAAGGTTATCGGCCATTTTGAACTAGTTTATCTTGGCAATATTCCTATCTTTTCGCCTGATTATGACTCTCATGTTTTGCATGTTTGTCAGGTATTTGTTAGAAAAGAAAAATGTGTCTTTGCTGTTCAAGAGACCATTTTTTGGTCATATTGTCACCCCAAAGGGTTTCAAGATGTATGTAGTTAAGATCTGTGCTGTACAGGACTGGACACGGCCAGGAAATAATAAAGCCCTCCAGTAGTTTCTGGGGTTCGCTAATTACTGCCCAAAATTTATTTGGGGGGTTTTGGGGTGGTTAAACCTCTTATGGACATGACCAAGAAGGGTTGTTTCCAACGAAATGGTCCTCGAAAGCATGACATTCTTTTCAGGCTTTGAAGAAATGTTTTGCGACGGCTCCAGTTCTGGTGCAGCTGGATTCATCCAAGCCTTTTATGGTGGATGCCTCTCAGGTTGGTGTTGGTACTTCCTCAAGGATCTGGCACACAGCAGAGTCTTCATCCTTGTGCTTTCTTCTCACAGACATTTACTGTGACTGAACAAAATGATGACATGGGGAGAGAGAACTGTTTACTATTAAGTAAGCCTTTGAGGAGTGGAGCCATCATCTCGAAGGAACTGAACACAAGGTGACAGTTCTTACTGACCACAAAAATGGGATTTACCTGGAATCAGCTAAGAGACTTAATCCAAGGCAGGCGTGGCGCTCATTTTTTCTCCTGTTTTCACTTCTTGTTCACGTACCATCCTGGCAGTAAAAATGTCAAAGTGGTTGCGCTCTACAGGAGTTTTGCTTTGGTGGTCTTGGATGAATGCCATTTTATCTGAAAGTGTAGTGATTTCGGTGGTGTCGTTAGATGTGGAGTAGCAAGTTCTTAGGGCACAAGATTGAGCTCAGCCGGAGCTACCTAAGGGAAAGCTTTCTTAATTTGTGTACATTTAACCCCTTCAGTGGGGGGGTTTCTTACCCCTCCCCCCCCCGCCAGACCCACCAGGGCAGGTTCTTTAACCCCTTGAGTGGCGGGTTTCTTACCCCCCTGTCATGCCCACCAGGGCAGGTTTTTTAAATGGCCAGTCATTTTTTTTCAACTAATTTTGCAGTTGCATCCCAAGCCCCATAACTTTTTCATTTCCCCACTGACACGGCCATGTGAGGGCTCGTTTTTTGCGGGACAAGTTGTACTTTTTGATGGCATCATTTTTGGGTATATATAATGTATTGCATAACTTTTGTAAAAAAATTTGTAGGGAGATTGGGGGAAAAAAAAGAAATTCTGCCATTTGTTTTTTGGATTCCATGTTTACGCGGTTCAGCGTGCAGAATAAATAGTGCGATAACGTTATTCTCTGAGTCACATGATTCCAGTGATACCGAGTTTATACAGTTATTTTATGTTTTGCTATTTTTGTACATTTAAAACATTTTTTTTCTTAACGGTTTGCTTTTGTGTCGCCACATTCCAAGAGCCGTATTGATGTTATTTCTAGAGATGAGCGAACACGTTCGGCCCCGCCCCTTTTTCGCCCGAACACCGAACTTTGCGAACACCTCGGTGTTCGGGCGAAAAAGTTCGGGGGCCGCCGTGGCAGCGCGGGGGGGTGCGGCGGGGAGCGGGGGGGAGAGGGAGAGAGAGAGGGCTCCCCCCTGTTCCCTGCTACTGCCGCCCGCGCCGCCGCGCATCTCCCCGCCCCCCGGCGGCACCCGGACACTTACGCGCGAACACTCCAGTGTTCGCTAAAGCCGGTGTCCGGGTGCGGATGTGTCCGTTACGGACACGTTCGCTCATCTCTAGTTATTTCCCATCGCCAGCGCTCTAGAAGGCCGTGTTTATTGCGGGATGAACTCCAGTCTTCATTTATCTCATTTTTAGAGACATGTACAATTTTGATCACTTTTTATTCCATTTTTTTCTAGTGGCAAGATTAACAAAATCTGTAATTCTGGCATGTTTGTTATTTTTCCCAGCATTCTCTGAGCAGTATAAATAATGTATAAAGTCCTTCTACAGGCCGGTTTATAAGACCAAATTATAAGAGTTTTTTGCAACTTTTTCACACTTAAAAAAAAAGTAATAAAAGTTTAACTCCCCCTCCTTTGCCATATCTATAATATAAAAATCTAAACCATAAAATAAAAATACATATTTGGTATCGCTGCGTCCGTAAAAGTCCGATCTATCAAAGTAGCCCATTATTTTCCCCGCACGGTGAACGTCGTCCAAAAAAAAAAGAACGCCAAAAATGCACTTTTTCAGTCACCCTGTCTCCCAGAAAAAAATGCAATAAAAAGCGATCAAAAAGTTGCATGTATTCCAAATTAGTACTAACGGAAACTACAGGACATCCTGCAAAAAATGAGCCCTCGCTCAAGTACATCGATGGAAAGATAAAAAAGTTATGGCGCAAAGAAGATGCAGCAGAAAATAATTTAAAAAATTAAATGTCTTTGAAAAAAAATACAAGTACTACAGTAAAAAATATATATATACGATAGTAATCGTACCGACCCGTAGAATAAAGTTATCAGGTCATTTTTGTTGCAGTTTGTGCGCCGTAGAAACAAAACGCACTGAAGGATGGGGGAATGCCATTTTTTTTTTCATTTTACTCCACTTAGAATGTTGTAAAAGTTTTTCAGTACATTATATGGTACTTTAAATGTTACTATTGAAAAATACAACTCGTCCCGCAAAAAACAAGCCCTCATACAGCGACGGCGATGGAGAAATAAAGGAGTTACGATGTTTTAAACAGGGAAAGGAAAAAAAGAAATGGGGAAAAAAGAAAAAAAGGGGCCATGTCATTAAGGGGTTAAATAATGTACCAACTTCCTCCTCTGGGTCATCACGACGCAGGGATACCACATGTGTAATGTTATTTTTAATTTTTTACAAAGTAAAGGGAGACAAGTGTTTTTGTTTTTATTTTTTTAATAATTTTTTTACTTTTTTTTTTCTTAAATTTTTTGTTTACTTTTTTTTCCCCTTTAGGGGACTTCTACAGAGACCCATCAGGACCCCCTGATCACATTACGGGGGTCCGATGGTGACAGCCCTTTACATGCTGCAGTCACATAGACTGTAGCATTTAAAGAGTTAACACAGCAGAGATCGGAAGTTTTCTCTGATCTCTGCTGTAAGAGCTGGTGCCTGGCTATCCTCTGACAGCCAAGCACCAGCTCTCCCTGCCACAGAGACCATCGGCTTGCTTCTGATAAGCCGATGTTCTCTATGGCAACCTGTAAAGAAAGCAGCGCAGGAGTTTAAATTCAGAAGAAGGAGATTGTCGGCAGATCGGCAATATCTTCCTGCTTCTGTTTTCCATAGTCCTGCACTGTTCTCTGTGGGGCTGTGCAGGCAGAGCACAATGTCACAGCTTGTGGCAGTGTGCTCTGCATCTCCCATAGCGATACATAGCCCAGAAATCTTCCGGGTTATGTCGCTATGGGCAGTGGAACTCATCACAGAAAACTTCTGGGCGTGCCACTCAAGGGGTTAAGACTGCAAGTTCTTTCGAAGGTGCATAGCTCGTTCCTGGCGGGCTATCCTGGGAATAATAACACTCGGAAACTAATTACCAGAACATTTCGGTGTCTGGCTTTACATAGGGATGTATTTAGTTTTGTTTCCACATGTGAGGTTTGTGCTAGAACTAAATTGCCCCAGAATCTCCCAGCCAGGAAGCTATTACCTTTACTGATTCCTGTGAAACCTCGGACTCATTTGTTTATGGATTTCCTTACAGATTTGCCATTTTCTGAGGGTAACGTAGTATGTTAGCGTGAAAGAAAACTATGTCCATCTAGTTCAGCTTTTTTCCATCCTCCTTGTTGATCCAGAGGAAGGCAAAAAAAACCAATGAGACAGAAGTCAATTTAAACCATTGGGGGGGAAAATATCCTTCCCGACTCCCTAATGGCAGTCAGAATAATCCCTGGACCAACATTTGATAGTTCCCACCTGACTCCAAGACCCCGATCACCAACCTGCTGGTCACCTAATGTCTATATCCTGTAATATCATAGACAGACATCTAGTCCCTCTTAAACTCCTCTATGGATCCTGCCATCACCACGTCCTCAGGCAGAGAGTTCCACAGTCTCACTGCTCTTACAGTAAAGAACCCCCTTCTGTGTTGGTGATGAAACCTGCTTTCTTCTAGACGTAGAGGATGCCTTCTTATAAACAGATCAGGGAGAGATCCTTGTATCGTCCCCTCATGTATTTATACAGAGTTATTTGGTCGCCCCTTAGCCGTCTTTTTTCCGGGGTGAATAATCCCAGTTTTGGTGCCTCTCTGGGTATTCCAGTCCCTTCATTCCATGTATTAGTTTAGTTGCCCTTCTTTGAACCCCCTCAAGCACTCCAACATCTATCCTGAGCACCGGTGACCAGAACTGTACGCAGTATTCCATGTGAGGCCTGACAAGTGCCTTATACAGTGGGGGGATAATGTTCTCGCCCCTATACCTCTTTTACTACACCACAAGACTTTATTAGCTTTTGCAGCAGCTGACTGGCATTGATTGCTCCAGTTAAGTCTACAGCCCACTAGTACCCCCCGGTCTTTTTCCATATCACTTTTCCCTAGCAGTACCTAGCAGAATGCTGCCTAGTACTGAACCCTGTGGCCCCCCACAATCAACGGGGGGCCAATCAGAGTAGGAACCATTTATTACCACCCTCTGCTTTCTATCTCTGAGCCAATTCTTTACCCAGATACACACGTTTTCACCCAATCCGAGCTTCTCATTTTATACATCAGCCTATTATGTGGCACGGTGTCAAATGCTTTAGAGAAGTCCAGATATACAAGATCAATTGACTCTCCCAGGACCAGCCTAGAGCTTACTTCATTGTAGAAGCTGATCTGATTGGTCTGACATGACCGACCCCTCATGAACCCATGCTGGTGAGGAGTTATACCGTTGTTCTCCTTGAGGTATTCTTCAATGGCGTCTCTCAGAAAACCCTTGAATATTTTTCCAGTTACTGAAGTGAGACTTACCGGCCTATAGTTACCAGGTTCTCTTCTAGACCCGTTTTTGTATATTGGAACCACATTGGCAATGCGCCAGTCTTGATAGTGTCCATAAATATAAGAAATATGATTATACCACAATATAAGTGTGGTTGAACGTTTCAGCAAGATGTGCCATTTTGTGGCCCTGCAGTCTCCCTAATGCCATATTTTGAAAAAAATGTTTCTCATATTGTGAGATTACACGGGTTACCTGTTAATATCATCCTCGACTGAGGGGTCCAGTTTGTTTCCAGGTCCCCTCGGTTTGTGTGCAGTCGGTTAGGAATACAACTCTCTTTTTCCTTTGCGTATCATCCAGAGATTAATGGCCAGACAGAGAAGTGTAATCGTAGTGTGGAACAGTACTTGCAATGTTTTGGATAATCGGGAGGATTGGGAAGAGTCTTTACTAGAGATGAGCGAGCATCAAAATGCTCGGGTGCTCGTTACTCGAGACGAACTTTTCGCGATGCTCGAGGGTTCGTTTCGAGTAATGAACCCCATTGAAGTCAATGGGCGACCCGAGCATTTTTGTATATCGCCGATGCTCGCTAAGGTTTTCGTTTGTGAAAATCTGGGCAATTCAAGAAAGTGATGGGAACGACACAGCAACGGATAGGGCAGGCGAGGGGCAACATGCTGGGCTGCATCTCAAGTTCCCAGGTCCCACTATTAAGCCACAATAGCGGCAAGAGTGCCCCCCCAACAACTTTTACTTCTGAAAAGCCCTCATTAGCAATGCATACCTTAGCTAAGTACCACACTACCTCCAACAAAGCACAATCACTGCCTGCATGACACTCCGCTGCTACTTCTCCTGGGTAACATGCTGCCCAACCCCCCCCCCACGACTCAGTGTCCACAGCGCACACCAAACTGTCCCTGTCCAGCCTTCAGCTGCCCTCATGCCACGCACCCTCATGTCTATTTATAAGTGCGTCTGCCAGAGGAACCGCAGGCACACACTGCAGAGGGTTGGCACGGCTAGGCAGCGACCCTCTTTAAAAGGGGCGGGGCGATAGTCCACAATGCTGTACAGAAGCAATGAGAAATCCAATCCTGTGCCACCTCCATCTGGAGCTGCACACGTGGGCATAGCAATGGGGAACCTATGTGCCACACACTATTCATTCTGTCAAGGTGTCTGCATGCCCCAGTCAGACCGCGGTTTTTTATAAATAGTCACAGGCAGGTACAACTCCGCAATGGGAATTCCGTGTGCACCCACAGCATGGGTGGCTCCCTGGAACCCACCGGCTGTACATTAATGTATCCCATTGCAGTGCCCTGGACAGCAGAGCTAACGTCAGATTAAATGCAGGTGGGCTTCGGCCCACACTGCATGCCCCAACCTGACCGGGCTTTTTAATTCATAGACACAGGCAGGTACAACTCCCTATTGTGAAGTCCCTGTGGACCGACAGCATGGGTGGGTGCCAGGAAGCCACCGGCGGTACATAAATATATCCCATTGCATTGCCCAACACAGCTGAGGTAACGTCAGCTGTAATGCAGGTGGGCTAAAAATTAATTGGATTACACTGTAGGCGAGGGCCCCAAAAATTGGTGTACCAACAGTACTAATGTACCTGAGAAAAATTGCCCATACCCAACCAAGAGGGCAGGTAAAACCCATTAATCGCTTTGGTTAATGTGGCTTAATTGGTAACTAGGCCTGGAGGCAGCCCAGTTAAAATAAAAATTGGTTCAAGTTAAAGTTCCAACGCTTTAATGAGCATTGAAACGTATAAAAATTGTTTAGAAAAATTATATGAGTGAGCCTTGTGGCACTAAGAAAAATTGCCCGTTCGGCGTGATTACGTGAGGTTTCAGGAGGAGGAGGAGGAATATTATACACAGATTGATGAAGCAGAAATGTCCCCGTTTTGGATGGTGATAGAGAACGATGCTTCCATCCGCGGGTGCAGCCTACGTATTGCTTAGGTATCGCTGCTGTCCGCTGGTGGAGAACAGAAGTCTGGGGAAATCCAGCCTTTGTTCATCTTGATGAGTGTAAGCCTGTCGGCACTGTCGGTTGACAGGCGGGTACGCTTATCTGTGATGATTCCCCCAGCCGCACTAAACACCCTCTCTGACAAGACGCTAGCCGCAGGACAAGCAAGCACCTCCAGGGCATACAGCGCGAGTTCAGGCCACGTGTCCAGCTTCGACACCCAGTAGTTGTAGGGGGCAGAGGCGTCACCGAGGACGGTCGTGCGATCGGCTACGTACTCCCTCACCATCCTTTTACAGTGCTCCCGCCGACTCAGCCTTGACTGGGGAGCGGTGACACAGTCTTGCTGGGGAGCCAGAAAGCTGGCAAAGGCCTTGGATAATGGTCCCCTGCCTGTGCTGTACATGCTGCCTGATCTCTGCGCCTCCCCTGCTACCTGGGCCGCGGAGCTGCGCCTTCTGCCACTAGCGCTGTCGGATGGGAAGTTTACCATCAGTTTGTCCACCAGCGCCCTGTGGTATAGCATCATTCTCGAACCCCTTTCCTCTTCAGGAATGAGAGTGGATAGGCTCTCCTTATACCGTGGGTCGAGCAGTGTGTACACCCAGTAATCCGTAGTGGCCAGAATGCGTGTAACGCGAGGGTCACGAGAAAGGCATCCTAACATGAAGTCAGCCATGTGTGCCAGGGTACCTGTACACAACACATGGCTGTCCTCACTCGGAAGATCACTTTCAGGATCCTACTCCTCCTCCTCCTCCTCCTCCTCTGGCCATACACGCTGAAAGGATGACAGGCAAGCAGCATCTGTACCCTCAGCAGTGGGCCAAGCTGTCTCTTCCCCCTCCTCCTCATGCTCCTCTCCCTCCTCCTCCTCCTCCTCAACGCGCTATAGACATGAGGGTGCCCTGACTATCCAGCGACATACTGTCTTCCCACGCCTCCGTTTCCGAGTGCAAAGCGTCTGCCTTTATGCTTTGCAGGGAACTTCTCAAGAGGCATGGCAGAGGAATGGTGACGCTAATGATTGCAGCATCCCCGCTCAGCATCTGGGTAGACTCCTCAAATTTTCCAAGGACCTGGCAGATGACTGCCAACCAGGCCCACTCTTCTGTAAAGAATTGAGGAGGCTGACTCCCACTGCGCCGCCCATGTTGGAGTTGGTATTCCACTATAGCTCTACGCTGCTCATAGAGTCTGGCCAACATGTGGAGCGTAGAGTTCCACTGTGTGGGCACGTCGCACAGCAATCGGTGCACTGGCAGATGAAACCGATGTTGCAGGGTCCGCAGGGTGGCAGCGTGCGTGTGGGATTTGCGGAAATGTGCGCAGAGCTGGCGCACCTTTCCGAGCAGGTCTGACAAGTGTGGGTAGCTTTTCAGAAAGCGCTGAACCACCAAATTAAAGACATGGGCCAGGCATGGCATGTGCGTGAGGCTGCCAAGCTGCAGAGCCGCCACCAAGTTACGGCCGTTGTCACACACGACCATGCCCGGTTGGAGGCTCAGCGGCGCAAGCCAGCGGTCGGTCTGCTCTGTCAGACCCTGCAGCAGTTCGTGGGCCGTCTGCCTCTTCTCTCCTAAGCTGAGTAGTTTCAGCACAGCCTGCTGACGCTTGCCCACCGCTGTGCTGCCACGCCGCACGACACCGACTGCTGGCGACGTGCTGCTGCTGCTGACACATCTTGATTGCGAGACAGAGGTTGCGTAGGAGGAGGAGGAGGGTGGTTTAGTGGAGGAAGCATACACCGCCGCAGATACCACCACCGAGCTGGGGCACGCAATTCGGGGGGTGGGTAGGACGTGAGCGGTCCCAGGCTCTGTCCCAGCCTCCACTAAATTCACCCAATGTGCCGTCAGGGAGATATAGTGGCCCTGCCCGCCTGTGCTTGTCCACGTGTCTGTTGTTAAGTGGACCTTGGCAGTAACCGCTTTGGTGAGGGCGCGTACAATGTTGCGGGAGACGTGGTCGTGCAGGGCTGGGACGGCACATTGGGAAAAGTAGTGGCGACTGGGAACCGAGTAGCGCGGGGCCGCCGCCATCATATTTTTGAAAGCCTCCGTTTCCACAAGCCTATACGGCAGCATCTCCAGGCTGATCAATTTGGCAATGTGCATGTTTAATGCTTGAGCGTGCGGGTGCGTGGCTGCGTACTTGCGCTCAAACAGTTGCGCTATTTACGGCTGGACGCTGCGCTGAGAGACATTGCTGGATGGGGCCGAGGACAGCGGAGGTGAGGGTGTGGGTGCAGGCCAGGAGACGGTAGTGCCTGTGTCCTCAGAGGGGGGTTGGATCTCAGTGGCAGGTTGGGGCACAGGGGGAGAGGCAGTGGTGCAAACCGGAGGCGGTGAACGGGCATCGTCCCACCTTGTGGGGTGCTTGGCCATCATATGCCTGCGCATGCTGGTGGTGGTGCCTCCCCAGCTGATCTTGGCGCGACAAAGGTTGCACACCACTGTTCGTCGGTCGTCAGGCGTCTCTGTGAAAAACTGCCACACAGTAGAGCACCTTGACCTCTGCAGGGTGGCATGGCGCGAGGGGGCGCTTTGGGAAACAGTTGGTGGATTATTCGGTCTGGCCCTGCCTCTACCCCTGGCATCGGCCTGTGCCCACACGCTGACTTGGGCCTCCGTGTCCTCGCCCGCGTCCACGTCCTCTAGGCCTACCCCTACCCCTTAGCATGCTGTATTACCAGTAGTGCAGAAACAGAACGCTGTAATTAAATGTGCCGCTTATTGGCCTGTGGTTGGAGGCTGACTTCGCTTACGGAACGCCAGGAAATAATTTTGCGCAAGCCTGCTGTAACACTTAGCTGGCTGCGTATGAACTTGGAGAACTACTACACCCAGCAGAGACCCAGAACACTGAGGACAGTCACAGGCAGCCCAAATAGATTTTTTTCCCCAAATTTTTTTGCAAAGGCCCACTGCCTATATTCAATCAATATGTCTTCTGTCCCTGCCTAAGCGCTTCTGTCCCTGGAGTATTACTGCAGGGCGCAATGCTCTGCATGGCCGATATACCAAAAAAAAAAAGGTGCAACACTGCAAAAAGCAGCCTCCACAGTACTGCACACGGTTAGATGTGGCCCTAAGAAGGACCGTTGGGGTTCTTGAAGCCTAAAATACTCCTAACACTCTCCCTATAGCAGCTCCGGCACCAGCAGCACTGTCCCTGATCTCTGTCAGAACGCATCTGAGGCGAGCCGCGGGAGGGGCCGATTTATATACTCGGGTGACACCTGATCTCGCCAGCCACTCACTGCAGGGCGGTGGTATAGGGCTTGAACGTCGCAGGGGGAAGTTGTAATGCCTTCCCTGTCTTTCTATTGGCCAGAAAAGCGCGCTAACGTCTCAGAGATGAAAGTGAAAGTAACCCGAACATCGCGTGGTACTCGCCTCTAGTAACGAGCATCCCGAACACGCTAATACTCGAACGAGTATCAAGCTCGGACGAGTACACTCGCTCATCACTAGTCTTTACCTTTAGCGGAGTTTGCTCTAAGTAATCGATCGTTAGAGTCTGCAGGCACATTGTGGATTTCATCCAGGTTGTGGTTGTTTTTCCAGAAATATTCCAAAGGTTCCCCAGGAGAATGAATTCTCCTCTTACTTTGAGGCAATTTAGGATGAGATCCAGAAAAGCCTTAGGAGATCGGTACAAAATTTCAAGTTGGTGGCGGATAGCAGGTGGTCGGAGGGGGTTAATTTCTTGTTGGGAAATTTGGTCTGGTTATCAACTAAAAACATCAAACTATAACAACAGTCTTTCAAACTGAGTCCGCAGTTTATTGGTTCTTTAAAAATCATGGAAAGAATTAATTCTCTATCCTTCAGATTGGAGATTCGCAGCTCTTTGAAGATTACAGATGTGTTTCATAAATCTCTGTTAAAAACGTATGTTGATCCAGGGAATGGCTCGTCTCCTCCTGCCCGGTGATGGTTGATGAGGCTCTTTAATTTGAGGTCAGTTGGATTGTCGACTCTTGTCGCATGCGGAATTCATTACAGTAATTAGTGCATTGGTGGGGTACGGACCAGAAGAAAGGACATGGGTCCCGGCCGCAGGTGGCAATTTGCATCGTCTAGTTAAGACTTTTCATATATGTAATTAAAATAAAATCATAGAATGGTAGAGTTGGAAGAAGATAGAAACAACATTTGCCCTTTTCCAATCTTCTGGGACTTCTCCTGTTCTCCTGAATTTTCACAGATTATGGTGAGTGGTTCAGCAATTACCTCCGCTGCTTCCTTTAGTATCCTAGGATGTAATTCATCTGGACCTTGAGACTTGAATTCATGTAAGTTAGCTAAGTGTTCCCTCACCATCTCTCTGCTTATAGATAGCCTACATTCTTTTATTCCCCCAATAGCACAGGGAAGATCAGCTGATGTTCCATCTACTTTCTAAGAGAAAACAGATACAAAATAGGAATTTAACAGTCTGTCCTTCCCAACATCATTCTTCACCAATTCACCATTTTCATCCTGTAAGCATCCAATAGCATCTTTACTTTTCTTTTGCTTTTGACCCCAAAATCCTTTTTTATTGCTTCTGACTAGAGATGAGCGAACACGTTCGGCCCCGCCCCTTTTTCGCCCGAACACCGAACTTTGCGAACACTTCAGTGTTCGGGCGAAAAAGTTCGGGGGCCGCCGTGGCAGCGCGGGGGGGTGCGGCGGGGAGTGGGGGGGAGAGGGAGAGAGAGAGGGCTCCCCCCTGTTCCCCGCTACTGCCGCCCGCGCCGCCGCGCATCTCCCCGCCCCCCGGCGGCACCCGGACCTTTACGCGCGAACACTGCAGTGTTCGGCAAAGCCGGTGTCCGGGTGCGGATGTGTCCGTAACGGACATGTTCGCTCATCTCTACTTCTGACCTCTCTTACAAGTCTCAATTCATTATCAGCTTTAGCTTTTCTGACACTTGCCCTACAGTTTCTGCAGACCCCATTATATTCTTCTTTAGATATTCCCCCCTCTTTCCATTTGATAAACATATTTTTCTCCCTCTTTAACATGTGTACAAGTTCTGTGTTCATCCATCCGGGTCTCTTTAAATGCTTCCCATTCTTCCTTCTTTTAGGGATTGGTAACGATTGTGCTTTGAGAATCTCATTTCACAACATTTCCCAACCTTCTTGGACATTTCAAGGCTAGCATGATCACTGCCTCCTAAGGTCCCAGCCACCCTTACTTCCTCAACCATTCCCTCCCTGTTGGTAAGAATTAGGGCCAAGATAGCAGATCCCCTTGTTTTCTCTTCTACCTTCTGGAAGATAAAGTTGTCAGCAAGAGCGGATAAGAATTTGTTGGATCCATTACTTTTACCTGAGAGATTCCCAACAAATGTCTGATGGGTAAAATCTCCCATGATCACTATGTTGGGCTTCTTTGAGAGCTTGGCCATCTGATGTAGAAAGAGTTCCTCCATATCTTCTGCTTGTCCAGGCAGCCTATAGTAAATGCCTACAATGATGCCCTTTGTTGTTCTCTCCCTGTATTCTTACCCAAACAGTTTCTACAGAACTCCCAGCTCTGAAGCTTGAATCTCTGTGGAGATGAATGTTGTCCTAACATACAACACAACACCTCCCCCCCTTTTATCAGGTCTGTTTCTTATAAATACATTGTATCCTTCAAGCCTTGTATCCAATCATGTGTATCCTCCCACCAAGTTTCTGTGATGCCTATGACATCATATTTCTCTTCCTGTGTTCGGAGCTCCAATTCTCCTTGTTTGTTTCCCATGCTCTGTGCATTTGTGTAGAAACATCTTAGTTTGTGATCGGGGTCTCTTGTTCCTCTACTTGCCTTCTGAATGTTTTGTCTTTGTTCTTTCTTTCCACTTCTAATAATGAGGTTCTCAGATGTATTCATTAGCTTTATATTTTTGCCTTTCACTTCCCTTCCTATATTGTTCTAGTGTAAAGCTCTCCTAATGAGTGAAGCAAATATATGTGTTACCATGCAGGGCGGCGCAGGGTCCCACGGTCGGCGCGCGCCAATCCGGCGTCGGCTCTGGCGTCCTGGAGCTCTGGAGTCGGGGCTCTCCCGGCGGTGTGGGGCAGCCAGTGTGCGACGGCGTGGGCGTGTCCGCCTTTCTTATGCAGCAGTGGGAGAGTCGGCTCCTCCCACTCTCCGCCCCTGGGGCGGAGGCTTGCAGTTATAAGGCTGGCAGTGACCTGACCTCACTGCCAGTTATTGGTTCTGCTAGCATCTAGTCAGTCCTGTCTGCAGCTAAGTCTCAGTTCAGCCTCTAGTTTGCCTGTCAGCTTCCATTTCCAGCTTTGCTTTCTCTGTATGTTCTGTTGGTCATTTCCATCTGCCTTCTCTGTCGGCACTCTGTTCCCCCCATCAGTTAGTCATATCTTGTCAGTCGCCAGGTCCCTAGCCAGTGCAGGGACCGCCGTCCAGTTGTCCGCCTGGGGTTAGCCAGGGCCGAGGCAAGTAGGCAGGGACAGTGTGGTGCGGGAAGATCAGGGCACCCCACCTGGCGCTCGGGGGGGGGGGGGGGACAGAGTGCCGTATTATAATAACTGGCCCTTTAAACCGTTTTTTTCATGGAGGCGATCAGCTCCCTCGCGAACCAGCTGCAAGCCCTGGCGCCGGTGGTCCAGGATTTATCCGCCCGTATGGCAGCCCAGGAGCAGCGGGGGTCGTCGCAGGGTCCGGACCCCTCAAACAGCCTAGAACCTAAGTGCCCTCTTCCCGAGGTGTTCTCTGGGGAGAGGAACAAATTTTTTGTTTTCCAACAGGCGTGTCGCATATTTTTTCGGATGCATCCCCATTCTTCCGGGTCGGAAGCCCAGAGGGTCGGGCTTATAATGTCCCTGCTGCGGGGCTCAGCCCAGACCTGGGCTTTTTCCATCCCCGAGGGTTCCCCCTGCCTACAGTCCGTGGACTCCTTTTTCCAGAAACTCGAGGGTATCTTCGACGAACCGGACTGAGCGGGGTTGGCGGTTTCGCGGCTGTTGGCGCTGCGTCAGGGGTCGTCTTGTGTGGAGGATTATTGCTCCAACTTCAGACGCTATGCAGGGGATACGGCATGGAATGATAGCGCTCTGAAAGACGTTTTTCTGCAGGGCCTCTCGGACGCAGTTAAAGACCTGTTAATTTCCCATCCCGTTCCCGGGTCTTTAAGGGAGGCTATGGAGCTAGCGGTGAAGACAGATAGGAGGCTCAGGGCTAGGAAGCAAGACAGGCCCGTAGAGTCAGGGAGGTCGGTTGCCCTGGTCCCTCTTCTTCCTTACCCGTCTCTGTTCCAGAGCCGATGGAGGTGGATCTGCTGGACCCCAAAGAGCGACGCCGGATCCGATTGTTGCATCGTCTCTGCCTCTACTGCGGGAAAGCTGGACATCGGGTGATAACCTGCCCACTGAGGTCTCAACGCCCGCAGCCGGAACTGGCGGAAAACTCAGAGTCCTAGGCGATTGTAGGGAGGATCGCCTCGGACTTCAGGTACTTCCTAAGCTTTTGGTACCATGTCAGGTCAGATTCCGGGATTTTTCCCGATCAGGACAGGCGTTTATTGATTCCGGAGCCGCCGCTAACTTGATAAGCCTGTGTTTTGTCTGATCCCTGATGGCTGAATTTGTGGCGCTGAAGACGCCAATGCATTTTACCAGTATTGATGCTACCCCTCTCTCTGCAGGCCTGGTACGATGGAGGACCCCAGGATTACAGTTCACGGTGGGGATTCTCCACTCAGAAGAACTGTCTTTTCTGGTTATGGAAAAAATGTCGGTTGATGTGGTGCTTGGTATGCCCTGGTTGGCACTGCACAATCCCCAGTTTGATTGGTCCACCCGGGAATTGACTCAGTGGGGATCATCTTGTCATAGTCACCTGTCTACTATAGCCATGTGCTCCGCAGATACTGTGCTCATTCCGGAGTATTTGTCAGACTTTCAGGATGTATTCTCCAAAAAACTGTCTAAGGCTCTGCCTCCTCATAGGGAGTGGGACTGTGGTATTGATCTGATTCCCGACAGTCCCATCTCTACGGGAGCCATTTTCAATTTGTCAGGCTGTGAGCATGAGGCCCTCAAGTCCTATATCTCGGAGGCTCTGGCCAACCGACATATCCGGCCGTCCAGGTCCCCTGCTGGGGCAGGTCTCTTCTTTGTAGAGAAGAAGGACGGGACACTAAGGCCTTGTGTGGATTATCGGGCTTTGAATAAAATCACTGTGAAGAACCAGTGCTCCTTGCCCCTGATTCCTGACTTGTTGAATCTGGTGGTAGGGGCCCACTGGTTCTCCAAACTGGACTTAAGGGGGGCTTACAATTTAATTCGCATTCGAGAGGGAGATGAATGGAAGACGGTGTTCAACACCCCGTTAGGACATTTTGAATGTCTGGTCATGCCTTTCGGACTCTGAAACGCCCCCGCTGTGTTTCAGGGTTTTATGAACGCGGTCTTCCACGACTTCCTGGGGGTATTCTTGGTCATATATCTAGATGACATTCTGGTGTACTCGCCGGACTGGGATTCACATGTGCGGCACCTGAGGCTGGTCCTGACCCGGTTCGCGAGTACCAACTTTTGTCAAGTTAGAGAAATGCACATTTGGTTCTAAACAAGTATCCTTCCTTGGTTATGTAATCTCACCCACAGAGATTCAGATGGAGTCTGATAAAGTAGCAGCAATCTCCCAATGGGTCAGACCAGACAACCTTAAGGCTCTCCAGCGGTTCTTAGGTTTTGCAAATTTTTACCGCAAATTCATTAGGAATTACTCAGTTATTGCTCAACCTCTGACCGACCTGACTAAGAAGGGGGCCGACTTGGTAAAATGGTCACCTGCAGCCCTTGAGGCCTTTAGTCATTTAAAGAGGGCATTCACGACTGCCCCGGTGCTAATACAGCTGGACGCACGACTACCCTTTTTTATTGAGGTAGATGCGTCTGAAGTGGGGACAGGAGCAGTATTGTCGCAGGAGGTCAGTGGGAGATCTGGGTATAGCCCATGTGCTTTCTTTTCACGGAAGTTTAATTCAGCAGAGCGCAACTACGACGTGGGTAACCGTGAATTATTGGCGGTCAAATGGGCTCTGGAAGAGTGGCGACACCATCTTGAGGGTGCTAGACACCCAATTACCGTATATACTGATCACAAGAATCTGGTATATCTCGCCAATGCTAAAAGACTCACAGCTCGTCAAGCCAGGTGGGCGTTGTTCTTCGCCAGGTTTAATTTCGTTGTGACATACATCCCAGGAGAGAAGAACGTGAAGGTGGACGCCCTGTCACGGAGCTTCGGGGTGCCAGATAGTGAAACTATGACCCCCGAGAATATCTTAGCCCCTGGCGTGGTGGTGGCAGCAGTAGAGTCTAACGTCGTCCCTCAACTACAGGATGCTCAGCAGGACACTCCTTCGGGGGTGCCGGAGGGCAGATGGTTTGTGCCAGAGACCCTACGTCCTAGAGTCATGGATGAATCTCACTCGTCGGTTTTCGCGGGGCATCCAGGGTTTCAGGGGACCCTGGATCTTTGTTCCAGACACTTCTGGTGGCCAGGCATGTCTCAGGAGATCCGCAACTTTGTTAGGGGATGCTCGGTCTGTGCTCGCAATAAGAGTCAGCGGCGTCCTCCGGAGGGTCCCCTGAGACCGCTACCGATTCCTACCAGTCCATGGTCGCACTTATCGGTAGATTTCATCACTGACCTACCAGAATCCCAGAAGTGCACCACTATCTTAGTGGTGGTCGACCGGTTCTCAAAGATGGCACATTTTGTGGCGTAAAAGAAGCTGCCGTCGGCAAAAGAATTCGCCAAGATTTTTGTTAAAAAAATAATTCGCCTACATGGGGTTCCCGAGAACATCGTATCTGATCGCGGGGTTCAGTTTGTGGCGCAGTTTTGGCGTGCCTTCTGCAGAAACTTGGGAACGTCGCTTTCCTTCTCTTCAGCGTTCCACCCGCAGACTAATGGTCAGACTGAGCAGAAGAACCAGGATTTAGTGCAATATTTACGGTTGTTTGCTAGCGAGAAGGCTCATCAGTGGGCAGAGTTCCCGCCGTTGGCAGAGTTTGCACTAAACAACCGCCCTTGTTCCACCACTGGGGTATCCCCATTTTTCTGTGTATACGGTCAGCATCCTCGCTTCCTTACAGCAATCCCTAATCCCTCGGTCTGTCCTGCAGCTGATGTCGCCACAGATGAGCTGCAGGGAGTATGGAAAGAGGTACAGAAAAACTTGGAAGCACCAAGGGCTCGTATGCAGTTGCGTAGTGCTAAGAGTCTGTCTGTATCTGAACCTTACAAGGTGGGACAGAAGGTATACCTGTCTTCTAAAAATCTCAAATTAAGGGTTCCATCCCTGAAGCTGGCGCCACGTTACGTGGGTCTGTTTGTCATCACGCGGGTGGTGAACCCGCTCGCCTACGAACTGGGGTTGCCAGCTACATGGAGGGTTCACAAGGTGTTCCATAAGTCGTTATTGAAACCTTTTGTCCCTTCCGTAACAATATGCTTACCTGTCTGTAAGGTACAACCCGTCTCTAGCAAGCAGTCTCTAGCAAATAGACCCGGTCCTAAGGGTCCTGAGGCCTCTTCTTAAAGGGGAGATAGTGTTCGGTAGGTTTTAGTTTTCATTCATGGAGGTCTGGTTTTTGCTAGTGCTGTTTTGAATTTTCCACTCTGCTTTCTCTAGCACTGCTGGGAATGTCTATGGGAGTGTTCTGCTACCTGTTGCACCTGCTTAGCAATCATGGAGGGCTTTTATTCCTGTCTTGGCTGTGGACCTGTGCTGATTATTCTCAGTCTTCATCTGATGGTTGTTGGAATCAGAGCTGGATCTTAATCTGCATTTTTTCCCTGCTCATCTCAAGCTAAGTACTGTGGTTACTGGTAGTAGTTGTATTCTTACTTAGCTATTACTTCTGTCCCAGGTAGTGACAATGAGCGGCTGAGGATCGGGGGTTGGGTACATTCTTATCAGGACGGGACAATCGCTAGGCAAATATTGTCATGTCTGTGCGGCACACAAGCACCACGCACAGCACAGACGCAGGGTGATGTTCACGACTATTTTATTAGATAGACTATGCACCGAAGAACAGTGTGCACCACAACTGAAATACGTAGGCCAGATGTAAAGCCCATGCAACACAATAGTACTACACTCAGCATGGCAACAGGGAACATACACACAGTTGGAAAAACCACGCTAGGTAGCACCACTCCAGGGAGAGGGAAGGAAGCCTGGCCCTAACCTAGCAGGGAGGTGATGGGTCCGTGCCAAAAGCGGGGACATTGCCTAAATAAAAGGCAGCCCCACTGCCCATCTTCTTTCTGAGCCTTGATTGTCCCTATAGGAACCCCTGGAGAGATGAACCGACACACAAAGCAAACAGAAATGAAAAGCAACAAAACAAACTGGAAAGGAACCGACAGCAACTTATCTGCAAGTAGAAGACCACCCAGCAGAGCAGAGCTCCAAACTCCAAGTTCTCCACTGAGGAACGGAATAAGCAGCACTGCTCACCAGGAGGGGTGAGAATATATAGCCACTCTGCACCTCAAAAACTGGCAGAGTAAATAGAAAACCTCTCCTCCAGCCTACTACCAGGCATGACTAATCCAGCATGCATCCATGCAGCACGGCAGACAGCACCAGCAGGCTCTACACATGGTGCATTAACTCTTGACCTGTTTAACAAGGCAACGGGTCTTTGCCTGTGTTGAAGCCATCATGCCACGATGTTGTCGCAACCGACAAGCCATGATAATTATGGTCTTTAATTATGAGGCATATAGGAAAGAATCCTCTCCATTTATTATTCCATACGTTCAAGGACTCTGCTAGTTAAAGAACCATCATATAGGTAAACAGGAACCAACTTACCTGAAAGACTGTGGGGCTTATTTACTAATACTGTTAGACAGTGCAAACTTAGGCCTCCCTCATCCAGGTGCTTTTTACCGTGATTGGCGTGGCGTTGTGAGCGCTTATTGTGGTATAACACTCCCATTGTTTTCCATGAAGCCTAGTAGACTTTCCAGCACCGTGATTTTCAAGCGGACTATTTTTGTGCTTATTGCAGCTCATCAGTGATGGGGTATGCTAAAGCCCACAGTCAGCCGCAGTGGGCTATGGACGAAAACAAAAGTAAAATTGTGGTAAAGTGGCGCGATTGAACCTGTGGCGCTTCGCAGTTGTCAGGGTGTGCTGCTGGGATCTGTGTTCCTGAGGTGCCTAGCAGCAGACCTTCACAGGTGTGGGTGAAATGAGCTGGCTGGGTATGGTATTCTCCAGCAGCCAATCGCCTTTAGTCTGCAGCACATATAAAAGCCAGCATCTCTCAGTATCTGAAGCTGGTCTTGTACTGTTTGGATGTATCTGTCTTGTTCCCACTCAGATCTGTGTTTGCATGTAGGTCTGTTGTGTCTCTCTGCTTCCCTAAAGACGGTTTGGACACCTGTAGTCCTGGTCTGCAGCACATGCAGCCTTCCTTTTCCATTCTCCTGACAGGTGCGGCCTCCAAACATCTTATGTCTCGCTCTGTGTGTCAGTTGGTGGATCCCTGACACAGCTCCCTATGTCAGCTCGGTGGTTGACTGTCTATCCCCCCTGTATGAGGACACATAGACTTGCTGTGGAGTTTCATCTGTGATCTGCGCTCTGTTGTGTCTTGTTGCAGCTTGCTGTGTGATCTGTGCTCTGTTCTGTCCTGTTGCAGCTTGCTATGTGATCTGTGCTCTGCTCTGTCCTGTTGCAGCTTGCTGTGTGATCTGTGCTCTGTTCTGTCCTGTTGCAGCTTGCTGTGTGATCTGTGCTCTGTTCTGTTGCAGCTTGGTGTGTGACCTGTGTTCTGTCCTGTCCTGTTGCAGCTTGCTGTGTGACCTGTGTTCTGTTCCTGTCCTGTTGCAGCTTGCTGTGTGACCTGTGTTAGGTGCCGCTAGACTCCTGGTTAGTGTAGGGACTAGCGGTATAGCCAGAAGCCATGAAGTGGCCCGCTAGCTTCCATGTTTTGATCAAAATGTCAACCAATAGCTGGTATTTATATATAGCTTATCACCTGTTACTAGTGGTTGCATTGTGGCTGCTGTATTTTGTGTTTTCTGGCTCTGTGTGTCCTGTTGTTCTGTCCCTGTCATATGGCATGTGTATGCATCCTGTTCTGGTGGCGTGGTTGCTAGGATCAGTTAGGGCCCAGTTCCGAAGCCCGCTGGGCCGCCCTTTATCGAGGCGATGTCCCCGCTCAGGTAGGGCCATGTCATCCCTCCCTGTAGTTCAGGGCCAGTTGTCTGAAGTTCGTGTGCATATTCTTTGGTCACGATCGTGTGGGCTCTGTGCTTAGTTTGCCCACACGATCGTAACAGCAGTGTTGCTGAGTGAGGGAGGCCTTAGTCTTAAAATGTACCGACTGTCAGGACAAGTCCAAGAAAATGGAAGTCCCTGAGAAAACCTGCAACTCCTGTCCCTGCCTACTTGCCCCCCTGGGCTAACCCCCAGGGCGACAACTGGGCGGCGGTCCCTACACTAAACTAGGGAAGCGGGACACAGGAATGACAAACAGGAACTGGAGACAAACAAACAGTAGAATAGTCAGACTATCCAGGTCGGCAATAGCAGGGTACGCGGTACAAGGGGGTCAGGCAAAATGATGGGGGTCACTATTACTACTGGGGCCCCTGTGGGAGTCACTATTAAAACTAGGGCCCCTGTGGAGGTCACTATTACTACTGGGGCCACTGTGGGGGTGTCACTATTACTGCTGAGGCTAATTTGGGGGGTAACTATTACTACTGGGGCCCCTGTGGGGGTCACTATTACTACTGGGCCCCTGTGGGGGTCACTATTACTACTGGGAGCCACTATGGGGGTCACTATTACTACTGGGGCCCCTGTGGGAGTCACTATTAAAACTGGGGCCCATGTGGGGGTCACTATTACTACTGGGGCCACTGTGGGGGTGTCACTATTACTGCTGAGGCTAATATGGGGGGTAACTATTACTACTGGGGCCCCTGTGGGGGTCACTATTACTTCTCGGGCCACTATGGGGTGTCACTAGTACTGCTGAGGCTAATATGGGTGTCACTATTACTACTGGGACCGCTGTGGGGTGTCACTATTTCTACTGAGGCTAATATGGGGGAGACTATTACTGCTGAGGCCCCTGTGGGGGTCACTATTACTACTGGGGCCGCTGTGGGGTCTCACTATTACTACTTAGGCTAATATGGGGGTCACTATTACTACTGACGCTGATATGGGGTGACTATTACTGCTGGGGACCATGTGAGGGTCACTATTACTACTGAAGCTGCGGTGGGGTGTCACTGTTACTGCTGGTGCTGCTCTAAGGTTCACTACTACTAGTGGGGCCACTATGGGGATCACTATTACTACTGAGCCTACTATAGGGGGTCAGTATTATCATTGGTGCCACTATGTGGGTCACTCCTGGGGCCACTAGTGGCTCACTCTAAGGCTGGGTTCACACGAGTGGGTCAGATTCTGGCTCTGAGCTCGGCCGGTGACCCTGCGCCTGGCACTTTACTGTATGACCACGGAGGCTCGCAGGCGGTCATGCGCAGTACAGTTTAGTTTGCCAGTATTTCCCGCTTAGTGATGACGCGGGTCCTCGCAGGCCGTACACAATGCTAATTGCTGCAAGTCTGACATCAATGGAGGCCGTCTGCTTGGATTCAGCGGTAAAATAGAGCATGCTGAGATTTTTCTTCCGCCCGTGAAATATGCAATTCGGATTGGGGCCCATTAAGGGGATCACTATTACTACTGGGCCATTAAGGGGATCACTATTACTATTGGGGGCACTAAAGGGATCACTATTACTATTGGGGGCACTAAAGGGATCACTATTACTATTGGGGGCACTAAAGGGATCACTATTACTACTGGGCCCATTAAGGGGATCATTATTACTATTGGGGGCACTAAAGGGATCACTATTACTACTGGGCCCATTAAGGGGATCACTATTACTACTGGGCCATTAAGGGGATCACTATTACTATTGGGGGCACTAAAGGGATCACTATTACTATTGGGGGCACTAAAGGGATCACTATTACTATTGGGGGCACTAAAGGGATCACTATTACTACTGGGCCCATTAAGGGGATCATTATTACTATTGGGGGCACTAAAGGGATCACTATTACTACTGGGCCCATTAAGGGGATCATTATTACTATTGGGGGCACTAAAGGGATCACTATTACTATTGGGGGCACTAAAGGGATCACTATTACTATTGGGGGCACTAAAGGGATCACCATTACTACTGGGCCCATTAAAGGGATCACTATTACTACTGGGCCATTAAAGGGATCACTATTACTACTGGGCCATTAAGGGGATCACTATTACTATTGGGGGCACTAAAGGGATCACTATTACTATTGGGGGCACTAAAGGGATCACTATTACTACTGGGCCCATTGAAGGGATCACTATTAATACTGGGCCATTAAAGGGATCGCTATTACTACTGGGCCATTAGGAGGATCACTATTACTACTGGGCCATTAAGGGGATCACTATTACTATTGGGGGCACTAAAGGGATCACTATTACTACTGGGCCCATTAAAGGGATCACTATTACTACTGGGCCATTAAAGGGATCACTATTACTACTGGGCCATAAAGGGGATCACTATTACTATTGGGGGCACTAAAGGGATCACTATTACTACTGGGCCCATTAAAGGGATCACTATTAATACTGGGCCATTAAAGGGATCACTTTTACTACTGGGCCATTAAGGGGATCACTATTACTACTGGGCCATTAAGGGGATCACAATTACTATTGGGGGGACTAAAGGGATCACTATTACTATTGGGGGCACTAAAGGGATCACTATTACTACTGAGCCCATTAAAGGGATCACTATTACTACTGGGCCATTAAAGGGATCACTATTACTACCGGGCCTATTAAAGGGATCACTATTACTACTGGGCCATTAAGGGGATCACTATTACTATCGCGGGCACTAAAGGGATCACTATTACTACTGGGCCCATTAAAGGGATCACTATTACTACTGGGCCATTAAAGGGATCACTATTACTACTGGGCCATTAAAAGGATCACTATTGCTATTGGGGGCACTAAAGGGATTACTATTACTACTGGACCCATTAAAGGGATCACTATTACTACTGGGCCATTAAAGGGATCACTATTACTACTGGGCCATTAAGGGGATCACTATTACTATTGGGGGCACTAAAGGGATCACTATTACTATTGGGGGCACTATAGGGATCACTATTACTACTGGGCCCATTAAAGGGATCGCTATTACTACTGGGCCATTAAGGGGATCACTGTTACTATTGGGGGCACTAAAGGGATCACTATTACTACTGGGCCCATTAATGGGATCACTATTACTACTGGGCCATTAAAGGGATCACTATTACTACTGGGCCATTAAGGGGATCACTATTGCTATTGGGGGCACTAAAGGGATCACTATTACTAATGGACCCATTAAAGGGATCACTGTTACTACTGGGCCATTAAAGGGATCACTATTACTATTGGGCCATTAAGGGGATCACTATTACTATTGGGGGCACTAAAGGGATCCCTATTACTATTGGGGGCACTATAGGGATCACTATTACTACTGGGACCATTAAAGGGATCACTATTACTACTGGGCCATTAAAGGGATCACTATTACTACTGGGCCATTAAGGGGATCACTATTACTATTGGTGGCACTAAAGGGATCACTATTACTATTGGTGGCACTAAAGGGATCACTATTACTACTGGGCCCATTAAAGGGATCACTATTAATACTGGGCCATTAAGGGGATCACTATTACTACTGGGCCATTAAGGGGATCACTATTACTATTGGGGGTACTAAAGGGATCACTATTACTACTGGGCCTTTAAGGGGATCACTATTACTATTGGGGGCACTAAAGAGATCACTATTACTACTGGGCCCATTAAAGGGATCACTAATAATACTGGGCCCATTAAGGGGATCACTATTACTATTGGGGCCACTAAAGAGATCATTATTACTACTGGGCCATTAAGGGGATCACTATTACTACTGGGGCCATGAAAGGGATCACTATTACTACTGGGCCATTAAGGGGATCACTATTACTACTGGGCCATTAAAGGGATCACTATTACTACTGGCCCATTAAGGGGATCACTATTACTATTGGGGCCACTAAAGAGATCATTATTACTACTGGGCCATTAAGGGGAGCACTATTACTACTGGGGCCATGAAAGGGATCACTATTACTACTGGGCCATTAAGGGGATCACTATTACTACTGGGGCCATGAAAGGGATCACTATTACTACTGGGCCATTAAGGGGATCACTATTACTACTGGGCCATTAAGAGGATCACTATTACTACTGGGCCCATTATAGGGATCACTATTACTACTGGGCCATTAAAGGGATCACTATTACTACTGGGCCATTAAGGGAATCACTATTACTATTGGTGGCACTAAAGGGATCACTATTACTATTGGTGGCACTAAAAGGATCACTATTACTACTGGGCCCATTAAAGGGATCACTATTAATACTGGGCCATTAAAGGGATCACTGTTACTACTGGGTCATTAAAAGGATCACTATTACTATTGCGGCCACTCAAAGTATCACTATTACTATTGGGCCATTAAAGGGATCACTGTTACAACTAGACCACTAAGGGATCACTATTAGTACTGGGCCATTAAAGGGATCACTATTACTATTGGGGCCAGTAAAGGGATCACTATCACTATTGGGGTCATTAAAGGGATCACTATTACTATTGGGGCCATTAAAGGGATCACTATTACTACTAGACCACTAAGAGGATCACTATTACTATTGGGACCACTAAAGGGATTACTATTACTACTGGGGCCATTAAAGGGATCACTATTACTATTGGGGCCACTACTACTCTATCACTGCAGGTAAGCCTCCAGGGTTCAGATCTGGGTTTGTCATCTTGTGTATTGGTGCTTTCATTGTCTGTAAAATGAGTGTTTTTTGTGAGAAGGACGGGGGGCGCCATTTCCCACCTTGCCTCAGGCAGTATAAAGGCTTAGGGTGCCCCAGTATTTGCACCCACTGAACAGACACATTATAGGTCGTCCTACTGGCTCCAGCGCTAAACACTTACCTCCACCAGAAGAGTCAGAATCATTTCCACCACCAATATGACAGTTGTGACTCCCAGAATGCACTGCGGCTGCAGCGGGTGCAGAATGAGGCCTCCTACCGTATAATGCATATCAGCATACATCTCACTGCTGACGTGTCGCCCAAGTTGGTATTTGGCCTCCTTAGCCAAAACAAATGTGACTCCTTCTGCCGGTAAGACAGAGAGTAAGACGGATGCCGCCAACGTCCAGGCCAGAAAGCAGAACCAACCTCTGCAGACCGCGGGGCGGTATTTTACTCGCTTCTCTGAGAGGTTTAGAGAAAAAACACTTCAAATACCCTAAGGCCTCCTTCCCACGAGCGTGACGGGCTCCGCCGCGTAATATTACGCTGTGAAGCCCGTCACGGCGCCCCCCAGAGCCCCTATACTTACCTGCGGGAGATAGCGTGAAATCGCTTCCCCGCCCACCGCCGCCGCGTCACCGCCCGTCACCGCCCACCACCGCCGCGTCACCGAGCGTGTCACGTGACGCGGCCGGCCGTGTCACGTGACGCGGCCGGCCGCGTCATATGGCGTCATATGACGCGCGGCGGTGGGCGGGAAAGCGTTTTTTCACGCTATCTCCCGCTGGTTACAGCGGGAGATAGCGTGAACGGACGGCTTCCATTGACTGCAATGGAAGCCGTCAGTGCGTACAGCCCGTCCTCACCCGCAGAAAATAGAGCATGCTGCGGGTGAGGACGGGAGAAATCGCGGTGCGTAATTCCGCGGTGGAATTACGCATCGTGAGCATTGTGCTATTAGGTTCAATAGAACCTAATAGCTGCGGGCAACGCAGCGGATTTTCGCCGCGAATTACGCGGCGGAAATCCGTTCGTGGGAAGGAGGCCTAATTTGGATTTCTTCATTTTATTAACCCCTTAGTGACACGGCCTATTTTTGACTTAAAGACAGAACAATTTTGGGGGATTTTCATCCCCACCTTTTTCTTTTTCCATCACCGCCGCCATACGAGGGGCGCTGTTTGCGCGGCGAGCTGCGGTCTTTACTGGTGTCATTTTCAGGTACATATAAAGTATTGTAGAACTTTTAGTATTTCTTTCACAGTGTTAGGGCTTATTCACACGTCCGTATATCGGCTGGGTTTTCACGCCCGGCCGATATATGGTGTCCCTCTCTGCAGGGAGAGAAGGCGGGCCCTCCCATTGCACACAGTGACGAGGGGCGGAGAGGGGGTGGGAGCTCAGTGCACTGCTCCTGGCCTGGCCCGCCCCCTCTCCCTGCAGAGAGGGACTGCAGGTCGTACAATTTCAACAAATCCAAAATTATATATATTTTTTAGGTTTTTCCACTTTTGCACAATAAAAACCCTTTTAAAAAAAAAAAAGACATTTTTTGCATCGCTGCATTCAAAGTCTTATAACGTTTTTCTTTTTCCGCGGACGGAGCTCTGTGAGGGCGGTATGTGCTTTACATGATGAGCTGTAGCTTTTATTGGTACCGTTTTGGTAATACTTTTGATGCATTTGTTTGGGAAGCAAAATGGATCAGAAGAAAATTTTGGCTCAGTTTTTTTTTTGCATTTTTTGTAGCATTTTCTGTCCAGGATAAAAAGTGTCTTCTATTTGTTGGGCAGGTTGTTACAGAGGCAGCAAATAGCAAACATGCGGGTCTTTACATTTTTTTTTAATGTTTTAAACAAAGAGGGGAAAGTGCGTAAAAAAGGCCTTTTTTTTTTTTACATTTTATGACCCTGCACGGGACTTGAACCTGTGAAGCAATGATCACACTGATCATAGACTGCAGTTAGAGATGAGCGAGCACACTGGTCCGAGTATTAAGGCACTCGAGATGCTCGTTACTCCAGACGAACACCACACGGTACTCGAGTCAATTCCATTTCCTTCCCCGCATGTTTAGCGCCATTTTCTGGCCAATAGACATGAGGGGAGGCATTACCACTTCCTCCCGTGACGTTCCAGCCCTATCCCACCCCCCTGCAGTGAGTGGCTGGTGAGATCAAGTGACCGCCGAGTACTTAAACTGGTTTCACCCGCGGCTCGCCTCAGACACACGCTGGCAGAGGTTAGGGAGAGTGCTGCGGGCCACATCTGACCGTGTGCATTACTGTTGTGGCTGCTGGGAGCAGTAGTGCACCGTTTTTTTTTTTCATCTCGGGCTGTGCAGGCCATTACAGCTATACTGTTCTCAGTCTGCAGTCTATTATACAGAGTATAGGGAAAGTGGTGCTGAGACAGGGACAGTGGTAGTGTAGGATCCTGTCTGCAAGAACCCCATTATACTTGTGGCTGGCTGGAAGTTGTAGTGCATCCATTTTGGTATTATGCATCTAGGCCTGTTCCCAGTCTGTCAGTAATAGCGTTCTCAGGCTGCAGTGTATTATACAGAGTATAGGGAAAGAGCTGCTTATATAGGGAAAGTTATACAGTCCTCCTGATCATCTGTGCAAGAACCCCAACGCTCCTTCCTAGGGCTACATCTGACCGTGTGCATTATGGTTGTGGCTGGCTGGGAGCAGTAGTGCACCATTTTTGTATTACGCACCTAGGCCTGTTCCCAGCCTGTCAGTAATAGCCTTCTCAGCCTGCAGTGCCGTACAATCCGCTTTCACGGTGAATCTGCTCTCTAACATTTCCTAGCCTGCTGCGAATGACATCTTTTATACCGTTCTATGTTTGCAGTGCATTAGACAGCGGTCTCACCGCTAAACAGTACCGTAATATTACCGGGGCCACTGCAAAGTATTTCAGCTCTGCCGCTGTGCAGAGCGTCTCACAATACCCTTTCCTTGGTGGGGTTGAGATCGCCGCAGTTCCCAGCACTATCCACTGGCTTTAGAGTCTTCTCCCACTCCACACAGCCTCTATTATCTACAAGTCACTGCGAGAGGTAAATTACCCCTAGGTATCAGCGCAAGACAGCGGTCACAGCATAGAGCCTCCGCTATCTACAAGTCTCTGCGAGCCGTAAATTACCCCTAGGTATCAGCGCAAGACACAAGTCACAGCATAGAGCCTCCGCTATCTACAAGTCACTGCGAGAGGTAAATTACCCCTAGGTATCAGCGCAAGACAGCGGTCACAGCATAGAGCCTCCGCTATCTACAAGTCTCTGTGTGCGGTGAATTAAGCCACAGTCAGCGCTGCACAGAGGGGTAATTTATTTGGCCCCTGCTCTATTCTTAATCCGCCATGATGAGTAGGGGTAAGGGTCGTGGACGCGGACGTCCAAGTGAGGGTGTGGGCACAGGCCGAGTTCCTGGTCCAGGTGAATCACAGCTGGCTGCTGCAGGATTAGGAGAGAGGCAAGTTTCTGGGGTCCCCAGCTTCATATCACAATTTATGGGTCTGCGTGGTAGACCTTTATTACAAACAGAGCCGTGTGAGCAGGTCCTGTCGTGGATGGCAGAAAATGCATCCAGCAATGTATCAACCACCCAGTCTTCTTCGCAGTCCTCTACTCCTGGCCTAGGGACTGCAACTCTGAATCCTCTGGCTGCTCCTCCTTCCTCCCAGCCTCCTCTCTCCATGAAAATGACATATTCTGAGCAGGCAGACTCCCAGGAGCTGTTCTCGGGTCCCTGCCATCAGTGGGAAAAAACGGTTCCTCTCTCACCGGAGGAGTTTGTCGTGACCGATGCCCAACCTTTGGAAAGTTCCCGGGGTCCGGGGGATGAGGCTGGGGACTTCCGGCAACTGTCTCAAGAGCCTTTGTGGGTGAGGAAGACGATGACGATGAGACACAGTTGTCTATCAGTGAGGTAGTAGTAAGGGCAGTAAGTCCGAGGGAGGAGCGCACAGAGGATTCAGAGGAAGAGCAGCTGTACGATGAGGTGACTGACCCCACCTGGTTTGCTAAGCCTACTGAGGACAGGTCTTCAGAGGGGAAGGCAAGTGCAGCAGGGCAGGTTGGAAGAGGCAGTGGAGTGGCCAGGGGTAGAGGCAGGGCCAGAGCGAAGAATCCCCCAACTGTTTCCCAAAGCGTCCCCTCGCTGCAAGCCTCCGTGCAGAGGGCTAGGTGTTCAAAGGTGTGGATGTTTTTTAGTGAGAGCGCGGACGACCGACGAACAGTGGTGTGCAACCTGTGCCGCACCAAGATCAGCCGGGGAGCCACCACTACCAGCCTCACTACCACCAGCATGCGCAGGCATATGATGGCCAAGCACCCCACAAGGTGGGACGAAGGCCGTTCACCGCCTCCGGGTCGCACCACTGCCTCTCCCCCTGTGCCACAACCTGCCACTCAGATCCAACCCCCCTCTCAGGACACAGGCACTACCGTCTCCCGGCTGTCGCCAACACAAGCGTTGGAGCAAAAGCGGAAATACGCCGCCACCCACTCGCACACACAAGCTTTAAACGTGTGCGCTGTGGACGCAGGGTCGTGCGGGGGGGGGGGGGGGGTTGCAGGTAGTGTGGTGCTTAGCTAAGGTATGCATTGCTAATGAGGGTTTGCCCGAAGTAAATTGTTAGGCGGGTGACGCCAGACTCTTGCCCCCATTTTGGCTTAATAATGTGACCCAGGAGCCTCAGATGCAGCCATGTATGCTGCCCCTGCCCTTTCCTATCCGTTTCTGTGGTGTTTCCATGACTTTCTGATGTTTTCTGGTGTTTGACCAGTTATCACCTATGCGGAGCATCGGTCCCATACAAAAATGCTCGAGTCGCCCATTGACTTCAATGGGGTTCGTTACTCGAAACGAGCTCTTGAGTTTTATGGAAAGTTCGACTCGAGCAACGAGCACCCGAGCATTTTGGTGCTCGCTCATCTCTAACTGCAGTGCTTCTGTACTGCAATACATCATCACCTCTCATAGCGATCATAAGATATGGCAACCCAGCAGCCCCCCAGGATTACATGGCAGAGGGACCTCCCTCTGGGAACACTTTACATGCCTTGATCTGCATTGTTCACAGCATAAAAGGGGTTAACAGCAGGGATCGGTGCCCTCTGCTGCAGTGGGAGCCTGGCGGTCAGTCACTGCTGGCTCCTGCTCAGCTTTTAAGCCTGCACCATCTGTAGGATGCAAATGTATGTCCATTTGTGGGGATTGCTTCCCAATCAGGACATACATTTACATCCTGGGGCGCCAAGGGGTTAAAGGGGAGTCCCTGTTGGGTATCCTTATCTATTAGCTGGATTAGAAAAAAAGCAAAAAAGAGCGCCTCCTGCTGTGGAGGAATAAACATGTCCATGAAGAACACTAACCCATACATTTAGGTCTGTGTAATTCTTCATCTCTCCTGTGGTGGCGCTGCAGGCAGATTGAACACCCAGAGATTAGATGTGCACACTGGAGGCCCCTGCGGTGGGACCCCTGTGATCGACTTAATCAGAGGATCCTTTAAGCAGCTCCGCCGCTAACGATACGATGAGGATGTGATAAATCCCTTAGAGCGCTGCGGTGTAACATTGTATCATATTGTTATTTACTGGATATTGGGTTAGAACTGTTGTCATTCTAATATTAATATGTCAGTAACACCTGCTGGTCAGAGGCGGTACTGCACCCGCGCCGTCACTACTGTATTAGCATTTGTGGGTTTTAGATACTTGATCTCCGTCTTGGAAATCTAAACTTTGGATAAACTCATTTTTCTCTGTTTTCTTTCACAATCCGTATTGCTGATATATATATATAATATCGGATGCGTTTAGTCTGTAAACCGTAAGGTTCATCATCTCTGAGCAGTCCATATAAACAGTGGTGCGGATCTCCGCAGGCCGCTCTCACACGACCGGGTTTGAATTGCGGATTCCACAAGCGCCATTCGCGTGGACGCACTAGGATGCAGGCCTTGAGGGACAGGTGCTTTTGAATTTTCCGTCTCACCTGCCGCTACGAATTGCGTAGTGGAAATAAAACGCAGCACGCTCTATATTAACGCAGATTCCGCGTGGATGTGGGCGAAGCGAAGCACTGAAGTGATGGAAGGTGTTTTTGGGACATCGCACGCCCTCGGCTGTCTGAAGCTAGCCTACGGAAGGCGTGTGAGCGTTCATCAGCACCTTCCCTGCTGCTGCGGCGCCTCCCTGCAGCCATCGGCTTGTTGAGGGATGAAGTGAATTAAGTGCATTTTTGCAGTTTTCCACATCCAGGACATTCAGAGTTATTTCTAATCCCAGAATTAAACATCACAGAAACTTGTATTCTTCATGCCATAACTATTCTGCAGCATCTGTGCTGATGACTCTGCGTTGTGCCGTTCCTCTGTTACTCTTCCTGGAAATGTTATACATAAATTAACAACAATTACCATTTGGGGGAGTGTCCCTACAGAGTCTGACACTGTCCAATCAGGCCTGACTGTGTAGGGACACACCCCTGTGAGAAGGGAAAGGTAACACCCTGTTGCCAATTTATTCATAAATATTCAGGAGGAGGAGTAGAGGAATGGCGCAATGCAGAGAGGATGCCGCAGAACGGGAAACAGGTATTTACTAAGGCGGCGGGCCGGACCCCTCCCTGTCCCCCTCCACAGTGAGTAGGCGATGAGTCCCGTTTAATTTTATGATCAGCCAAATACTGTGAAGCGATTTGGTAACCGTACAGAACGTTTAATTATTCGCAGGGCGACTGGATGAACACATCGCGAGTAATCGCCCTCCCGGCCAAGAACTGCTTTTTCCTTGGCAGCCCTGAAAGAGTGGAGTGGATGAGTTTCCCGGGAGCAGCGGAGCGCGGCGCAGCGGAAGGCGGATCCGTTTGTTCAGCAGATCAAGTCCTTCGGGTGCCGAGAAATCTAAACACGATGACCGTCGCTCGGCGCTCGCAGATGAGCATAGAGCGCGCCCCGCTATCCGCGCCGCGGCAGCCCTGCGCAGGGCGCTCACATCTCACGGCGAGAGACACATAAACTTCTGTTTTTGGCATTCCATGTCGGAGACTGTTTTAAGCTCAGAGGGGAAAAAAATAGCAACGTAGAGTCTAGACAGAGAAGATTGGGCTGAAATCTGGAAGTTATTCAGCGAGGCTGCTGCACATGGCGGCGGCGCGGATCACGTTACAGCGCCTAATTACACATGAAAAATGTACACATCACTTCGCCTGATGCTTGGAAAATAGATGCTGGGAAGCAATGGCGGCTGACGCAGGGCCGGCGGGGGCCTCAGGGTGGGGGGGGTCCTCAGGGCCGGCGGGGTCCTCAGGGGGGGGGGGGGGGGGTCCTCAGGGCCGGCGGGGTCCTCAGGGTGGGGGGGTCCTCAGGGGGGGGGGTCCTCAGGGCCGGCGAGGTCCTCGGGGGGGGGGGGGGGGTCCTCAGGGCCGGCGGGGTCCTCAGGGGGGGGGGGGGGGAACATGGACAGAACTTTACCAAAAAGTAACAAGAAGGTCAATAAATATAAACAAACAGAAAAGAAACCAGAAGATTGTTACATTTACTGTAGATTATAAACAAGGTTCCTCCTGCGCTTCCTTCTTGTTTCCTGTCCTCCCTCCTGATTGGTCCGTCCGTCCGCAGGGCTGCGGGGGGTCTGCTGTTTTGAGGGTCCGGTGATATTTTAAAGGTAACCTTTAATGTACTGAAAAACTATTAAAAAATGTAAGCAAGGGGAAATAAAAAAAATGCACCAATTTGGAGATTTTCCTTTGTTCTTCTGCGGGTCGGTTTTAGTGTCTCAGCAATATATATATGTTATGTAGTGGCCTGTATCGTTATTCGTCAGCGTTGCGCCGCCTTCGCACCGGTTCTCACGGGACAAGCTCTACTTTTCATTGATACCATTTTGGAGAACTTTTTGATCACCTTTTATTCATTTTTTTAAGGCACAAAGTGCCCCAAAAACGTGATTCTGCTCAGCGTTAGTTTTTTTTTCACCATGCCGGATAAATAATGTAATATTTTAACCCCTTAACGACCGGACACTTTTTAGGGTTTTTACCCATCTGGTGGTTTCACTGCCCTGTTTTTTTTTCTTTAGCTACAAAAATACTTTTCGCTGTATCTTTTTCCTGTGTCACACGGCCAAGAATCTCACGCGAGTTTGGTGCGCTGCGAGGCACACAAATATTGTGCGAATATGAACTCCATCCTTCTACATGAGTGAGGCGGTGAGGCAGTGAGGCGGTGAGGCGGTGAGGCGGTGAGGTGGTGAGGCGGTGAGGCTTGCCCTAACTTTTCACGTTCCTTGAAATGAATCGCCCATTGTTTTCAAAGGGGCAGTAAACGCTTGCGATCCGCTAACACGTCTGAAAGACACGCCGGAGGATCACAACTTCACGGACGCAACGGGAGCCATTTCTGCCAGAAAAACACCTTCATTGGCGTGAAAATGCCTGTTTGCGCGTGCCTATCCTGCCCGCTGGTGTGCAGGTATCAAATAGAGACACTTATTTATATCTTTTTTCACTGATTTTTTTATTACATTTTTTAGTTTGTTTGGAGGTAAAAACCTAAAAAAAAAGAGTTTTTAAAAATTGAAAGTTGTTTATTTTTAAAATTTGTATATTTACACAAAAACTATTTTATTCAGTAATTTTTTCTTCTCTGTCCCCCATGATGTCATATAAGACCTCTGGCGATCATGTCAGACCAATCTGATCAGCTTCTACCATGAAGTAAGCTCTAGGCTGGACCTGGGAGAGTCTATTGATCTCGTATATCTGGACTTCTCTAAAGCCTTTGACACCGTGCCACATAATAGGCTAATATACAAAATGAGAAGCTCGGATTGGGTGAAAACGTGTGTATCTGGGTAAAGAACTGGCTGATAGATAGAAAGCAGAGGGTGGTAATAAATGGTTCGTACTCTGATTGGGCCAACGTCACTAGTGGGGGCCACAGGGTTCAGTATTAGGCCCCATTCTGACCAATATATTTATCAACGACCTGATAGAGGGGCTGCACAGCAAAATATCAATATATGTGGATGATACAAAATTATACAATATAACCAATACAACGGAGGACAATGTGCGGCTACAAGCGGACCGAGATAAGTCGGGGGCTTGGGGGGGGGGGGGGGAATGGAGGTCAATGTGGATAAATGTAAGGTTCTCCACATGGGCAGGAGAAACGGATGTCACCAATACACACTAAATGGGGTACAGCCAGGGAAAAGACCGGGGGGTACTAGTGGTCTGTAGACTTAACTGGAGCAACCAATGCCAGTCAGCTGCTGCAAAAGCTAATAGAGTCTTGGGGTGCAGTAAAAGAGGTATAGGGGTGAGGGGCGAGAACATTATCCTCCCACTATATAAGGCACTTGTCAGGCCTCACATGGAATACTGCGCACAGTTCTGGTCCCCGGTGCTCAGGAAGGATGTCACAGTGCTGGAGGGGTACAAAGAAGGGCAACTAAACTAATACATGGAATGGAGGGACTGGAATACCCAGAGAGGCACCAAAACTGGGATTATTCACCCCGGAAAAAGGACGGCTAAGGGGCGACCAAATAACTCTGTATAAATCCATGAGGGGACGATACAAGGATCTCTCCAGGATCTGTTTATACCCAGGACTGCGACGGGAACAAGAGGGCATCCGCTACGTCTAGAGGAAAGCAGGTTTAATCACCAACACAGAAGGGGGTTCTTTACTGTAAGAGCAGTGAGACTGTGGAACTCTCTGCCTGAGGAAGTGGTGATGGCAAAATCCATAGAGGAGTTTAAAAGGGGACTAGATGTCTGTCTATGATATTACAGGATATAGACATTAGGTGACCGGCGGGGTTGTTCATCTCAAATGGTGATCCAGGGATTATTCTTGCTGCCATTATGGAGCCGGGAAGGAATACGTTTTAACCTTTTTTTATATTTACAAGTTTTCTTAAATCTTTTTAATATTTTTTAGCGCCTCTGGGGACCTTGATCTTGCGATCACTTGATTGCTTGTACTATATGCTGCAATACTTCTCTATTGCAATATTTGGTATTTTCAATGGGTGTTTGTTAAGCTATGCCACAGGCAGGGCTTAATAGGCATCTATGCATAGCAGCACTGGGAGCCTTCACTAGCTCTTGGTCTGCCATGGCAACACATTGGCACTCGGCGATCACGGTGCTGAAGGGTCAATACGGCAATGAATGAGGTCCCACCTGCAAAGTACTGAGATCCAGCAGTCGGAGATCCCGGTGATTCTTCTTGAAAGATGCCCGCTTCATACACCTCCCATGACCGCATGACCTATGTTTATCTTATACAGTCATTAAGAGGTTAAAGAGAATTTTCCGGAGTAGAACACAATAATTCTATGTTTAGGGAAAGGTTGGAAGCTAAACATAAGCCATGCTCACCTCCTAGGTGGCCCCTCAGTGCAGTAGCCTCGCTCCTGGAAGAGGCTGCAGAGGTCATGTGCCGTTCGTTGTGTGTAACCACTCAGCCAATCACAGGCTTCAGTGGTGATGCTGCCATGAGAGGCATGTGACAGCTGACACTTCTGGAGGGATCGGGGGCTTCTGTGCTGGATCGGGCGATCGGAAGCCTTTACCAGCAGCGCCCAGACTGGACACATCGTACAGATGCCTTCACTATAGGGGTGAGTACAACTGAATATCACAGAATTGCCAAAATCCACAAAACTGTTGCAACCAGCGACAGGCAAGATGGAAAATACGGATTTTCAATACATTTTTGTCTACATTAATAACTGGCCAACTAAAGAGCGTTAAAGGCACATTGTCAGCGAACAACGGGCAGCATGAGCGCAGGACACGTGCCGCACGACCCCCGTATCTGAGATAGGCTGAAACCCTGCGGCGGTTCAGTCAACACACTTTGAGGTTTGCCAATTTGACTTGGAAATGGAGCTCTGAAGCGCAACAGGCAGGCAGTTCCAGGCTCTCCTGCCCCAACATGTAGACTGACAGCTCCTCTCCCTGCCTGCAGCATGTAGACTGACAGCTCCTCTCCCTGCCTGCAGCATGTAGACTGACAGCTCCTCTCCCTGCCTGCAGCATGTAGACTGACAGCTCCTCTCCCAGCCTGCAGCATGTAGACTGACAGCTCCTCTCCCTGCCTGCAGCATGTAGACTGACAGCTCCTCTCCCTGCATGCAGCATGTAGACTGACAGCTCCTCTCCCTGCATGCAGCATGTAGACTGCAAGCTCCTCTCCCTGCCTGCAGCATGTAGACTGACAGCTCCTCTCCCTGCATGCAGCATGTAGACTGACAGCTCCTCTCCCTGCCTGCAGCATGTAGACTGACAGCTCCTCTCTGTGCATGCAGCATGTAGACTGACAGCTCCTCTCCTTGCATGCAGCATGTAGACTGACAGCTCCTCTCCCTTCATGCAGCATGTAGACTGACAGCTCCTCTTCCTGCATGCAGCATGTAGACTGACAGCTCCTCTCCCTGCATGCAGCATGTAGACTGACAGCTCCTCTCCCTGCCTGCAGCATGTAGACTGACAGCTCCTCTCCCTGCCTGCAGCATGTAGACTGACAGCTCCTCTCCGTGCCTGCAGCATGTAGACTGACAGCTCCTCTCCCTGCATGCAGCATGTAGACTGGCAACTTATCTCCCTGCCTGCAGCATGTTGAGTGACAGCTCCTCTCCGTGCCTGCAGCATGTAGACTGACAACTTATCTCCCTGCCTGCAGAATGTAGACTGACAGCTCTTCTCCCTGCCTGCAGCATGTAGCCTGACAGCTCCTCTCCGTGCCTGCAGCATGTTGAGTTACAGCTCCTCTCCGTGCCTGCAGCATGTTGAGTGACAGCTACTCTCCGTGCCTGCAGCATGTAGACTGTCAGCTCCTCTCCCTGCCTGCAGCATGTAGACTGACAGATCCTCTCCCTGACTGCAGCATGTAGACTGACAGCTCCTCTCCCTGCCTACAGCATGTAGACTGGCGACTTATCTCCCTGCCTGCAGCATGTTGAGTGACAGCTACTCTCCCTGCCTGCAGCATGTAGACTGACAGCTCCTCTCCCTGCCTGTAGCATGTAGACCGACAACTTATCTTCCTGCCTGCAGCATGTAGACCGACAACTTATCTCCCTGCCTGCAGAATGTAGACTGACAGCTCTTCTCCGTGCCTGCAGCATGTAGACTGACAGCTCCTCTCCATGCCTGCAGCATGTTGAGTGACAGCTACTCTCCCTGCCTGCAGCATGTAGACTGACAGCTCCTCTCCATGCCTGCAGCATGTTGAGTGACAGCTCCTCTCCCTGCCTGCAGCATGTTGAGTGACAGCTCCTCTCCCTGCCTGCAGCATGTAGACTGACAGGTCCTCTCCCTGCCTGCAGCATGTAGACTGACAGCTCCTATCCGTGCCTGCAGCATGTAGACTGACAACTTATCTCCCTGCCTGCAGCATGTAGACCGACAACTTATCTCCCTGCCTGCATAATGTAGACTGACAGCTCCTCTCCGTGCCTGCAGCATGTAGACTGACAGCTCCTCTCCCTGCCTGCAGCAAGTAGATTGACAGCTCCTCTCCCTGCCTGCAGCATGTAGACTGGCAACTTATCTCATTGCCTGCAGCATGTAGACTGGCAACTTATCTCCCTGCCTGCAGCATATAGACCGACAACTTATCTCCCTGCCTGCAGCATGTAGACTGACAGCTCCTCTCCCTGCCTGCAGCATGTAGACTGACAGCTCCTCTCCGTGCCTGCAGCATGTAGACTGACAACTTATCTCATTGCCTGCAGCATGTAGACCGACAACTTATCTCCGTGCCTGCAGAATGTAGACTGACAGCTCCTCTCCCTGCCTGCAGCATGTAGACTGACAGCTCCTCTCCGTGCCTGCAGCATGTAGACTGACAGCTCCTCTCCGTGCCTGCAGCATGTAGACTGACAGCTCCTCTCCCTGCCTGCAGCATGTAGAGTGACTTCCTTCTTCTTCCTTCTGTTTCTTACTTTTTCTTGTTTCTCTTTTTCCTCTTCTTGTTTCTTCCTTTTCTTCATTGGTTTGCCCTCAGACAGCTCAGACAGTTTTTAGATCCCCCCTAGGTGACTTAAGAGTGTCGGGCAGGGCCTCATGGCTCTGAGGCCGCGCTCACATGAATGGGGCGGATTCCGTGTTCGGAGGCCCGCAGTGGATTCTGGCGGTGAGCCCAGCCGGTGACCCTGCGCACGGCCATGTAATGTACTGCGTATGACCGTGTACTCATGCAGGCGGTTCCGCGCAGTACAGCTTTTCAGCTTGTTTGTTTGTATTTCCTGTGTCGGTCCCCACCGCCCATACGCATTGGGGGCGCTCACTACAGACTGAGTAATTACTTAATTCTCCGGAGCTCCCTCTAGTGGTCACTCCAGGCAGCCAGAATTTTACCCTTATCTCTATATCTAAGGAGGCAATTAAGAACTCTGTATCAAAAATGGAGCACCGACTGCGATACATACATATAAAAAACACGGCATAACACAATGTTTGTAGCCGGTAAGCAGATCGGCGGCTTGTAGTAACTTTAGCGCACTGAATTCAAATATGATATCCGTTTTTTTTGCCACTCTCCTCCGTGATGTCCCGCAGTGATCTGGTCCTCCAGAACCTGAGGCCTGTCTTCTGTGTATGTGCAACACTCCAGAGGGGCGACCCTGGGCACCTGGCTAACGTGAAGAGCTGACATGTCACGGTGACACTCACCAGGCTCTGGTCTCATAGGGATGACATGCAACCAAAGCCAATGTAGATTGCAAGCCAGGCTTCGACACTCCTTTGGCAGGGAGTGCCAATAAAGGGGATGAGGGGGGTTGTAGTAGATATCTCCCGTGACGCCACCGTTCCCAAACACCGGTATTCTATGCGGCAGAGTAATAAACACAGAGACTTGTGTGTAGTACCTCGGGTCCCCAGGAACGGTTAGGGCCCGGTATAACCTTTACTTGAAATAAACAGGAATAACAGGCAATGCAGGTACAGTTCACTTTTAGCAGAATGACAGGCCAAAGCTCAGAGGCAGGGAGGATACACAGGATCTATACGGTCCTACAGTCCACATTATCTATATGTCACCGGTCCTGGATTGGGAGCACTCCGGAGAAGGAAGGGGGGTAGGGGTCACTCCGCATACAGTCTGGTAAGAAGCACTTATTCAGGAAGGCTTAGCCAATATACACCCCGCACAGCATACTCGTGGGTGTCACAATCAAGTACCTCTGTGCGGTGATCCCAATGATGGACAGCAGCACAGGAAAAAGCCAGTGGTGTGAACAGGTACCTGTTTCAGAAAGTTTGGGAGTTGCTCTCTCTCTGTATTGCTGGGACTTTCTCGCTCTTCCTCCATCTTCACCATCGTGGAAGCTAAAGGTGCTTCCATGTGGCTCTGTGTTAGCACTTTTCTCCTGAAGAAGACCCCTTTCCGCTCTCAGACCCTCACATTTATCACCTAACTTGTACCACATGACACAGTAGGATAGATACATTCAGCAGTAGAGCTGACAGGCAATGGTTTTATGGGGGTTAACCCTTCAGATGCTGCAGCTGTGCAACACACATACAGAGAATAGACATGACGGCTTTGCACAGTGCATCCACATAGGACAAGACATGTATGACAATTATGGAGGGGACCAGGATGGGGTTCTGGGACACTGCACATGGCCTGCAGCCCCCAGGAAATTTGAAATCTCCTGGCTCCCTGCTCCTGAAGGTAAAAAAGAGTTTTAAAAAGTTAAAGTTTCAACTGCCCTCATGGATCGGATCTATGAGGACGGCTGAGAATCCTCACCCAGTCCTCCGTGATGTCCTGCGGCGATTGGGCCATGCCACAGGCTTTTGCGCATGCGCCAGTGTGGCGCACATGCGCAGGAGCCTGAAGAGTCCAGAAAATTTAAAAATCAGTCTGAACCCAGCTGTCAAAGATAGCCGCGTGCAGGGAGATGTCACCGGGGACCGCTGTAGGCGGGTCCTGGTCACATGATCACCGATATCCACTGGATAACACGGATCACGGAAAGTTAAAACAAAGTTAGAATAAAAAGGTTAAAAGTTAAAGTTTCATCCCCCCTTACAGATCGTATCCATGAGGGGAGATGAAACTACATAACTTTTGTCCCCCGATGGGATCTTTATCCGGCGACCTTACCCCGGCTCCTGCACACGCGCCCGTCAGCAAAGGTCAGACACATACACAAAAGTCAAGGATTGCCCAGGAAATTTAAAATCTCCCTGCTCCTGACTACAAAAGGTAGCCGAGAGCCTGAAGATGTCACGGGGGCGGCGGTGAACGGTCCCTGGTCATGTGATCGCCGTTATCCAAAGGATAATGGCGATCATGTAAAAAAAAGTCGAAGTTTCATCTCCCCTCATCAATGCGATCGATAAGAGGAGATGAAACCTTTTACCAGAGGCTCCGTATTTGAACCCTGACGCAATCCTCCTCCACGGACATTACCCGGATTCTGTGTATGCAGCCATCGGCAAAATGCCGGACACAAGCGCAAGAGCCGGGGAGCCCGAGAAATTTAAAATCTCCTTGCCCCTGGCTGCCAAAGGTCGCCGAGAGCCTGCAGCAGTGACGGGTGGCCTCGTTGAGCGGTCCCCGGTCATGTGATAAACAGGTAGCGATCTACCTTAGGTCGGTCTCACACGACCGGATAGGAATTTCGGATTCCGTATGCGTTTGATCCGCGGTAATACGCAGAACAATCAAATGCATTGCAGTACACAATATGGCTCACATTAGCGGGTCGGAATTACGCAATCCACTCGCAGAAAAGGCAACGCAGCAGGTGCTATTTTACTGCGGATATCTGTGACATAGAGCCCATTGGGCTCCACGGTCGCAGATATACCGGCAGCCGATACGCATCTACATTGTGAACGGGCTGCGGGTACCGGGTCATCGCTGAGTGACGGAAATACAAACAAAAAAAGGTGTACTGGGCATGACCGGTGTTATCGCCCGATGTGCCCATCCCAACCAGGCCCTGTAATTACCCGTCTGCGGACATACCACACAGTTTACATTATTACTTTTATCTAAGATTTGGGGAACGCCAAAAAGGGCGCGGAGGGGGGGGGGGGGGATTATTTTAGGGAGTCAATTTTTTTTCCGCACAAGTGAGCAGTTGGGCCTGGAATTAATTCAGTTGTGCCCTGCAATCCAACGGGTGATCCTTCCATTATAGGCCGAGCCGTGTGTCCATTAAAGGGGTTGTCCCGTGGCAAAACATAATTATTTTTTTTTACACAGACCCCCAGTTTTTTAAAAGTTTTTTTTAAATTCCTCTTACCTGGATCCCCGTTCTGCAGCTTTGTCTTTTCTTCTTTCAAAGATGGCGCCGCCGTCTTCTCCCATGGTGCACCGTGGATGTTCTTCTCCATCCTGCGTTCCACTGCCGATTACAGCCACCTCATTGGCTGATCGGCACCACGTGATGGAGGCTGAGTTACGATGATGCGGAGAAGAGGGAGGAGCCAGGACGCCGCTCGTGAGCCCGGACACAGACAGCAGAGGATTCTTATCTGTGCAAGCGCCGACTGTTGCGGCGACCAGAGAAGAAGGCTTCATCGGGACAGGGACGCCAGCGCCGGAGGGGGTAAGTGTATAACTTCTGTATGGCCAATATTTAATGCACGATGTATATTACAAAGTGCATTAATATGGCCATACAGAAGTACTTAACCCCACTTGCTTTCACGGGACAACCCCTTTAAGTAGATTAGGGCCACAATGGGTATCTGAACACGGGACAAACAGGGGATCCATTTTGGGGTAAAAGTCTTCATTCATATGCTTCACAATCCCTGTTACACTCCGCGCTGACTGAACACTATAAGGGTAGGTTTATGTAACATATAGGGGATGTTTCCACGTGGCGGAAGCACTGCGGATCATCCAGCAGCAAGATGTAATTAATGAACAGGGTTTACAGGTCGTTGGTCAGACTGGGACTATTTTTCAAAATGTAATAACAATATTACTGAGCGGCGCGGATGTCTGAACAACCCAGGCAATGTCTGCTGTGTCTGCGGACAGTTCACAACTAAGACGCAGCGGAGGAACATAACATCCTTGGTAAAGTATCACAAGTACTTCGGAATAATGCTTGGTGACCAAGATGAGGAGTGTCATGTAACACTCTTCTCACAGTGGCTGAAAGGCAGAGTAGAACGCCAGTCGCTATTCCGATCGTATAGCGAGAACAAAGAGACCTCCACACTGACTTATTTCTGCAGGACAAATACTAAAGGTTTCTCCAGTAAACAGAAAGATCAAATTCTGTATCCAGATATATCTGCTGCAATAAAGCCTCATGATGCCAGATTACCTATTCCTGATCCAATGCGAGGGTTGCTATTGGCCTCCGGCTGCAAAGCATCCCTGGGACTACTATATTGGTCACTATTACTACTGGGGCCACTGTGGGGGTCACTATTACTACTGGGACCACAGTGGGGGTCAATATTACTACTGGGGCCATTATGGGGGTCACTATTACTACTGGGACCACTGTGGGGGTCACTATTACTTCTGGGGCTACTATGGGGGTCACTAGTACTACTGGGGCCACTGTGGGGGACACTTACTACTGGGGCCACTGTGAGGGTCGCTATTACTACTGGGGCCACTGTGGGGGTCACTATTATTACTGGGGCAACTATAGGGATCACTATAACTACTGGGGCCACTGTGGGGGTTACTATTACTACTGGGGCTACTATAGGGGTCACTATTACCACTGCAGCCACTGTGGGGACACTATTATTACTGGGGCCACTTTGGGGGTCACTATTACTACTGGGGCCACTGTGGGGGTCGCTATTACTACTGGGGCCACTGTGGGGGTCACTATTACTACTGGGGCTACTATAGGGGTCACTATTACTACTGGGGCCACTGTGGGGACACTTATTACTGGGGCCACTTTGGGGGTCACTGTTACTACTGGGGCCACTGTGGGGTCACTATTGGGGCTTATTCCCATAGATGTAAGCACATTTCAGTCGTGCAAATGTAGTATGTACTTGCTTGACCACAGATCGCCCACACCCGCGTATTTCACCTTCTCTGGTGTGTTTTTAAGTGCACAAATACACTGCAAAAAAGAACCTTGACCGGCTTGTTGAAATGGCGCGCAAATAGGCAGGTTTCCTGCGCACTCAGAGCATATTTGCGCCCGCCCATTCACTTACTGCGGTGTGTAATACGGCCATGCTGTTTATTTTTTCACGCTATTGGACATCCTGCGAACAAATCCGATCATGTGAAGGAATCCACTGAAATCCACGGCTTCTGTCCACGGCGTATACTGTATACAAGGCATCTCAGTCATTGAAGACCATCACAAAGGGGGGTACAATCTGAATATGACGGCGGCTCCTGCTGGTTCTGACAGAGGAAAGTCATGCTTCTCTCAAGAAGAAGTCAAGATCCAAGCGTCATTGTCCACCAAGACAGCGGAGCAGTAATATTACGTATCATCCTGCATGAAGGAGATGGTCCATAACGTGACCTGTGCCGCGCTGCGGGCATTCAGTGCTGCCCGTGGGATCCGCAGGGTTAACTTGGTAATCTATATAACTTTGTATCCAAATTCAGGGTTTTGCTTGTGTGATACATAAATCCCTGGGGATCCCACAACGAAGGCTGGACATCGGGCGATCTGACTGAGGATTGTTCCCCCCTCTGATGTCATAAGATGATGTCATTATTTAACCCTCCGTTGTCTTATGTGGGGACTGACAACTCTTTAAGGGAAAAAAAATCCCAAGCCATTTCCTTCATATATTGTGTGAATGGAGATCTAATATTGGGGTCCACATGCAAAATAGACAAGAAACAACTTAACCTTTTGGTGGGGGGGGGGGCGCTAACTTTTCACCTAACTGTAAAGTCTTTACATTCTTCCCTTTACACTCTTGGCTTTGTCCATCAGAGCGCAGACTGTCAGCACGGAGCGAGGGGTGGATGATTCCGTATGGATCTGCCTGTCTCGTGTAAAGGGGGGATTACTCCCTCCAATAAGACTGAGATGGCTCTGCTCATCCTGCACCAGCCTGTAGAGCAGGGCTGACAAATGATCTGCAGGAAGCATCAGCCTCTGGTGCAGCGTTAGAGGACTACTATATAGTCACAGGAATAAGTCTTTCTAATAAAAACCTCTTCATTTGCCCTTTTTTTATGTCGCCTTCCCTTACAGAAACAATGTATGAAATGTCTTCTGTCCGCGGCTGAGCTGCTTCTCCAGCTTTTCGTAAGCACTTGATTTGTGTTCATTTGAATTTCAAATTCAGTCACCAACATAAATCGCTGGTGCGCAGCAAGTCTGGTAGCTGGGAGCGAGACACTTCCCCATCTGACCACAAGGTGGAGCAGCTGCGCTCCTGTGCCGGCGCTGTGCAGTGGGTTCGCTCCCCCGGTACACCTGTAAGTGTTGTGGGGATGATGCTTGTTGTTGTTTGATATCTCGGTTTTATTAGACGCGGCGAGGAAACCGGCGGACAAGATATGAAACGCCTTCTGCTCGCCGCGGACCGGGGGAAGAGACGCTCAACTCTCAACAAGTGGTTTGCTGCTAAGGCGCAGCGGATTCCTTCTCCCATCGCCCTGAGCGTTATCTGCGCAGCAATGAGTATCACATTGTTGGCAGCGCCGCAGATGTAAAATGAAATTCCACTTTAAAGAACTGAAATCCCCGGATTAGGGGGGGGAGGGGGGGGGGGGGGGGGGACATCCGAGCCCTCCAAACCAGCCGCACCTCACTGACAACCAGAGACACCAAATATTGGGCTAAACTGTATTCTGCTGGGCTGTATGCTGTATACTGGGCTATATGGTGTATACTGGGCTATATGCTGTATACTGGGCTATATGCTGAGCCATTAGGTGTATGCTGGGCTATATGGTACATACTGCACTATATGCTTCATACTGGGCTATATGCTAGATAGTGGGCTATGTGGTGTTACCTAAGCTTTATGGTTTATACTGACCTATATGCTGTATACTGGGCTATGTGGTGTATACTGACCTATATGCTGTATACTGGGCTGTATGCTGTATACTGCGCTATATGCTGTATACTGGGCTATATGGTGTATACTGGGCTATATGCTGTATACTGGGCTATATGCTGTATACTAGGCTGTATGGTGTATACTGGGCTATATGCTGTATACTGGGCTGTATGGTGTATACTGGGCTGTATGGTGTATACTGGGCTATATGCTGTATACTGGGCTATATGGTGTATACTGGGCTGTATGGTGTATACTGGGCCGTATGCTGTGTACTGGGCCGTATGGTGTATACTGGGCTATATGCTGTATACTGGGCTGTATGGTGTATACTGGGCTATATGGTGTATACTGGGCTGTATGGTGTATACTGGGCTATATGCTGTATACTGGGCTGTATGGTGTATACTGGGCTGTATGCTGTATACTGGGCTATATGGTGTATACTGGGCTGTATGGTGTATACTGGGCTATATGCTGTATACTGGGCTATATGCTGTATACTGGGCTATATGCTGTATACTGGGCTATGTGGTGTATACTGGGCTATATGCTGTATACTGGGCTATGTGGTGTATACTGGGCTATATGCTGTATACTGGGCTATGTGGTGTATACTGGGCTATATGCTGTATACTGGGCTGTATGCTGTATACTGAACTATATGCTGTATACTGGGCTATATGGTGTATAGGCTTCTGCCGCTATCAGGAGCCGCGCTGGGACGCCTGTTCTGAGATGGCGCGTTGCGTTGCTGGTCCGTCGCGTCCTGCATGACGGCTTCTCTGGACTGAACTCTGGTGTCTTTCAGGGGGGAGAAGCCAGAAGTCCCTCGGAGCGGCGGGAGAGAGGGAGCCTGACTCCACGGATGTGCGCCCGTCTGACGCGGTTGGCCCGCTCCGTTATCTGTGCGCTGCTCGTTGCTTCGCCCCAGAAGGCCCTTTGAGTCTTGCGGATCGTTTCCCCTTGGGGATCGCTTTACACGATATTTAATGCCGCAGCGTTGGTCACGTTTTTCTGTCATTTTGTCAGAAAAGAAGATCATCCGCCGCTCGCTCACACCTCCTCGCCCATCGGCTGCCAGCCGGCGACTGACAAGCAGCGCATAAATGCGTGCAGCGAACCCCGCCCCTCACTTCCACGCCACCGCGCCTCCCTGCCCTCCCGCCACCCCGCCTCCCACTTCCACGCCTGACGCCACCCTGCCTCCCGCCCCCGCGCCACCCCGCCTCCCACTTCCACGCCACCCCGCCCCCCGCCTCCCCGCCTCCCTGCCCTCTTGCCTCCGCGCCTGACGCCTCCTGAGATTCATTTGTTTATGCACTCTAATATCAAGGTTGGATACATTTTGAACTTGTATCTCTGAAGCGACAGACGTTCTATTTGTTCGCAGTCTTCTAGCGGCCTCATCCCGTCTGCACCTCTAACATTCCTCCAGCAGGTGGCAGCAGATGCAAATGTTTTGGCTAAGTGAAGTCCTGCAGTGAATGAACCGTCTGCAGGTGTCAGCGGCTCTCAGCGCACCCAAACTATCTGCACGGTTTCCATTCACTGATTTTTTTCTTAGATTAAAAACCTTAAACTCTCCAATAAAAGATTTGCTGTCAGATAAAAGTAAATCTACAAGGGGAACGTCTGCAGCGGACGCCCCGGGTCCGGCCGCTCTCCACAGGAGTGAGTGAACAGGGCCGTGCGGCAGGGCGTCCGCGCCAATCACAGGCTGCACTGTTACCGTTTCCATATTGTTGTACTGCTTGCTTTCCTTTGTTTTATAAGCATGTTACTGTTCCTTTAAGAAGGTGTGAGGATGTAGATAGAGTGGATGTAGGTAGGTAGCAGCTGTGAGAGAGACGTCTGCCCTGGCATCCAGCTGCCGGGACTACTGGCCAGGAGCAAGTGGCACCGGGACCCTCTAGTGCAGCGCTGAGTCTGGAGGGTTTCGCGGAGAGGACGCTGTCAGCGCTGACCCTCGCTGCCGCGCCGTGTGAGCTGTATGCTGGTAAGAAATACCCTGTCCCTTCCATGGGGGCCCCGTGATCAGCCCTGCCGTTCCTGTACTACCTGCACCCAATGCAGCTCCATGACCCCAACCGGGCGTGACATCCCCTGCCCACCTACCTACCCCCTCCCCATGTCCAGTAAGTAGGGCTCCACCCACGGAGTTCCCACTAGTTGATAGCATTATACGGGTTCTATCAGATGCTTTCTTTAACACTCTTGTCGACAAAGCACATCAGCCTGCTTTACCGTACGCGTCCCACGGACAATGGGGGCGCTGTGCTTGGAAGATAGAACATTAGATCGCTCTATCTGCAGATGATCGCTGACTCAGAGTCGTCACACTTCATTATGGAGCTGCTGCAGCTGCAGATGATCGCTGACACGGAGGCGTCGCACTTCACCATGGAGCTGCTGCAGCTGCAGATGATTGCTGACTCAGAGGCGTCGCACTTCATTATGGAGCTGCTGCAGATGATCGCTGACTCAGAGGCGTCGCACTTCACCATGGAGCTGCTGCAGCTGCAGATGATTGCTGACTCAGGGGCGTCACACTTCACCATGGAGCTGCTGCTGCTGCAGATGATTGCTGACTCAGAGGCGTCGCACTTCACCATGGAGCTGCTGCAGCTGCAGATGATCGCTGACTCAGGGGCGTCGCACTTCACCATGGAGCTGCTGCAGCTGCAGATGATCGCTGACTCAGGGGCGTCACACTTCACCATGGAGCTGCTGCTGCTGCAGATGATCGCTGACTCAGAGGCGTCGCACTTCACCATGGAGCTGCTGCAGATGATCGCTGACTCAGGGGCGTCGCACTTCACCATGGAGCTGCTGCAGATGATCGCTGACTCAGAGGCGTCGCACCTCACCATGGAGCTGCTGCAGATGATCGCTGACTCAGGGGCGTCGCACTTCACCATGGAGCTGCTGCAGCTGCAGATGATCGCTGACTCAGGGGCGTCACACTTCACCATGGAGCTGCTGCTGCTGCAGATGATCGCTGACTCAGAGGCGTCGCACTTCACCATGGAGCTGCTGCAGATGATCGCTGACTCAGGGGCGTCGCACTTCACCATGGAGCTGCTGCAGATGATCGCTGACTCAGAGGCGTCACACTTCACCATGGAGCTGCTGCAGATGATCGCTGACTCAGGGGCGTCGCACTTCACCATGGAGCTGCTGCTGCTGCAGATGATCGCTGACTCAGAGGTGTCGCACTTCACCATGGAGCTGCTGCAGATGCAGATGATCGCTGACACGGAGGCGTCACACTTCACCATGGAGCTGCTGCTGCTGCAGATGATCGCTGACTCAGAGGCGTCGCACTTCACCATGGAGCTGCTGCAGATGATCGCTGACTCAGATGCGTTGCACTTCACCATGGAGCTGCTGCAGCTGCAGATGATCGCTGACTCAGATGCGTTGCACTTCACCATGGAGCTGCTGCAGATGATCGCTGACTCAGGGGCGTCGCACTTCACCATGGAGCTGCTGCAGAGGATCGCTGACTCAGGGGCGTCACACTTCACCATGGAGCTGCTGCAGATGATCGCTGACTCAGGGGTGTCGCACTTCACCATGGAGCTGCTACTGCTGCAGATGATCGCTGACTCAGAGGCGTCGCACTTCACCATGGAGCTGCTGCTGCTGCAGATGATCGCTGACTCAGAGGCGTCGCACTTCACCATGGAGCTGCTGCAGCTGCAGATGATCGCTGACTCAGAGGCGTCGCATTTCACCATAGAGCTGCTGCAGCTGCAGATGATCGCTGACTCAGGGGCGTCGCACTTCACCATGGAGCTGCTGCAGATGATCGCTGACTCTGAGGCGTCGCACTTCACCATGGAGCTGCTGCAGCTGCAGATGATCGCTGACTCTGAGGCGTCGCACTTCACCATGGAGCTGCTGCAGATGATCGCTCACTCAGGGGCGTCGCACTTCACCATGGAGCTGCTGCAGATGATCGCTGACTCAGGGGCGTCGCACTTCATTATGGAGCTGCTGCAGCTGCAGATGATCGCTGACTCAGAGGCGTTGCACTTCACCATGGAGCTGCTGCAGCTGCAGATGATCGCTGACTCAGAGGCGTCGCACTTCACCATGGAGCTGCTGCAGATGATCGCTGACTCAGAGGCGTCACACTTCACCATGGAGCTGCTGCAGCTGCAGATGATCGCTGACTCAGAGGCGTCGCACTTCACCATGGAGCTGCTGCAGATGATCGCTGACTCAGAGGCGTCACACTTCACCATGGAGCTGCTGCAGCTGCAAATGATCGCTGACTCAGGGGCGTCGCACTTCACCATGGAGCTGCTGCAGATGATCGCTGACTCAGAGGCGTCGCACTTCACCATGGAGCTGCTGCAGATGATCGCTGACTCAGAGGTGTCGCACTTCACCATGGAGCTGCTGCAGATGATCGCTGACTCAGGGGCGTCGCACTTCACCATGGAGCTGCTGCAGATGATCGCTGACTCAGGGGCGTCGCACTTCACCATGGAGCTGCTACTGCTGCAGATGATCGCTGACTCAGAGGCGTCGCACTTCACCATGGAGCTGCTGCAGCTGCAGATGATCGCTGACTCAGAGGCGTCGCATTTCACCATAGAGCTGCTGCAGCTGCAGATGATCGCTGACTCAGGGGCGTCGCACTTCACCATGGAGCTGCTGCAGATGATCGCTGACTCTGAGGCGTCGCACTTCACCATGGAGCTGCTGCAGCTGCAGATGATCGCTGACTCAGGGGCGTCACACTTCACCATGGAGCTGCTGCAGCTGCAGATGATCGCTGACTCAGAGGCGTCACACTTCACCATGGAGCTGCTGCAGATGATCGCTGACTCAGGGGCGTCGCACTTCATTATGGAGCTGCTGCAGATGATCGCTGACTCAGGGGCGTCACACTTCACCATGGAGCTGCTGCAGCTGCAGATGATCGCTGACTCAGAGGCGTCGCACTTCACCATGGAGCTGCTGCAGATGATCGCTGACTCAGGGGCGTCGCACTTCACCATGGAGCTGCTGCAGATGATCGCTGACTCAGGGGCGTCACACTTCACCATGGAGCTGCTGCAGATGATCGCTGACTCAGGGGCGTCACACTTCACCATGGAGCTGCTGCAGATGATCGCTGACTCAGGGGCGTCGCACTTCATTATGGAGCTGCTGCAGATGATCGCTGACTCAGGGGCGTCACACTTCACCATGGAGCTGCTGCAGCTGCAGATGATCGCTGACTCAGAGGCGTCGCACTTCACCATGGAGCTGCTGCAGATGATCGCTGACTCAGGGGCGTCGCACTTCACCATGGAGCTGCTGCAGATGATCGCTGACTCAGGGGCGTCGCACTTCACCATGGAGCTGCTGCAGATGATCGCTGACTCAGGGGCGTCGCACTTCACCATGGAGCTGCTGCAGATGATCGCTGACTCAGGGGCGTCACACTTCACCATGGAGCTGCTGCAGATGATCGCTGACTCAGGGGCGTCACACTTCACCATGGAGCTGCTGCTGCTGCAGAGGATCGCTGACTCAGGGGCGTCGCACTTCACCATGGAGCTGCTGCAGATGATCGCTGACTCAGGGGCGTCGCACTTCACCATGGAGCTGCTGCAGATGATCGCTGACTCAGGGGCGTCGCACTTCACCATGGAGCTGCTGCAGATGATCGCTGACTCAGAGGCGTCGCACTTCACCATGGAGCTGCTGCAGATGATCGCTGACTCAGGGGCGTCGCACTTCACCATGGAGCTGCTGCAGATGATCGCTGACTCAGGGGCGTCGCACTTCACCATGGAGCTGCTGCAGAGGATCGCTGACTCAGGGGCGTCGCACTTCACCATGGAGCTGCTGCAGCTGCAGATGATCACTGACTCAGGGGCGTCGCACTTCACCATGGAGCTGCTGCAGCTGCAGATGATCGCTGACTCAGAGGCGTTGCACTTCACCATGGAGCTGCTGCAGATGATCGCTGACTCAGGGGCGTCACACTTCACCATGGAGCTGCTGCAGCTGCAGATGATCGCTGACTCAGGGGCGTCGCACTTCACCATGGAGCTGCTGCAGATGATCGCTGACTCAGGGGCGTCGCACTTCACCATGGAGCTGCTGCAGAGGATCGCTGACTCAGGGGCGTCGCACTTCACCATGGAGCTGCTGCAGCTGCAGATGATCGCTGACTCAGAGGCGTTGCACTTCACCATGGAGCTGCTGCTGCTGCAGATGATCGCTGACTCAGGGGCGTCACACTTCACCATGGAGCTGCTGCAGCTGCAGATGATCGCTGACTCAGAGGCGTTGCACTTCACCATGGAGCTGCTGCTGCTGCAGATGATCGCTGACTCAGAGGCGTTGCACTTCACCATGGAGCTGCTGCTGCTGCAGATGATCGCTGACTCAGGGGCGTCACACTTCACCATGGAGCTGCTGCAGCTGCAGATGATCGCTGACTCAGGGGCGTCGCACTTCACCATGGAGCTGCTGCAGATGATCGCTGACTCAGGGGCGTCGCACTTCACCATGGAGCTGCTGCAGCTGCAGATGATCGCTGACTCAGAGGCGTTGCACTTCACCATGGAGCTGCTGCAGATGATCGCTGACTCAGGGGCGTCACACTTCACCATGGAGCTGCTGCAGCTGCAGATGATCGCTGACTCAGGGGCGTCGCACTTCACCATGGAGCTGCTGCAGATGATCGCTGACTCAGAGGCGTCGCACTTCACCATGGAGCTGCTGCAGATGATCGCTGACTCAGGGGCGTCGCACTTCACCATGGAGCTGCTGCAGAGGATCGCTGACTCAGGGGCGTCGCACTTCACCATGGAGCTGCTGCAGCTGCAGATGATCGCTGACTCAGAGGCGTTGCACTTCACCATGGAGCTGCTGCAGCTGCAGATGATCACTGACTCAGGGGCGTCACACTTCACCATGGAGCTGCTGCAGCTGCAGATGATCGCTGACTCAGAGGCGTTGCACTTCACCATGGAGCTGCTGCAGATGATCGCTGACTCAGGGGCGTCACACTTCACCATGGAGCTGCTGCAGCTGCAGATGATCGCTGACTCAGAGGCGTTGCACTTCACCATGGAGCTGCTGCTGCTGCAGATGATCGCTGACTCAGGGGCGTCACACTTCACCATGGAGCTGCTGCAGCTGCAGATGATCGCTGACTCAGAGGCGTTGCACTTCACCATGGAGCTGCTGCTGCTGCAGATGATCGCTGACTCAGAGGCGTTGCACTTCACCATGGAGCTGCTGCTGCTGCAGATGATCGCTGACTCAGGGGCGTCACACTTCACCATGGAGCTGCTGCAGCTGCAGATGATCGCTGACTCAGGGGCGTCGCACTTCACCATGGAGCTGCTGCAGATGATCGCTGACTCAGGGGCGTCGCACTTCACCATGGAGCTGCTGCAGCTGCAGATGATCGCTGACTCAGAGGCGTTGCACTTCACCATGGAGCTGCTGCAGATGATCGCTGACTCAGGGGCGTCACACTTCACCATGGAGCTGCTGCAGCTGCAGATGATCGCTGACTCAGGGGCGTCGCACTTCACCATGGAGCTGCTGCAGATGATCGCTGACTCAGAGGCGTCGCACTTCACCATGGAGCTGCTGCAGATGATCGCTGACTCAGGGGCGTCGCACTTCACCATGGAGCTGCTGCAGAGGATCACTGACTCAGGGGCGTCGCACTTCACCATGGAGCTGCTGCAGCTGCAGATGATCGCTGACTCAGAGGCGTTGCACTTCACCATGGAGCTGCTGCAGCTGCAGATGATCACTGACTCAGAGGCGTTGCACTTCACCATGGAGCTGCTGCAGATGATCGCTGACTCAGGGGCGTCACACTTCACCATGGAGCTGCTGCTGCTGCAGATGATCGCTGACTCAGAGGCGTCGCACTTCACCATGGAGCTGCTGCAGCTGCAGATGATCGCTGACTCAGAGGCGTTGCACTTCACCATGGAGCTGCTGCAGATGATCGCTGACTCAGGGGCGTCACACTTCACCATGGAGCTGCTGCTGCTGCAGATGATCGCTGACTCAGAGGCGTCGCACTTCACCATGGAGCTGCTGCTGCTGCAGATGATCGCTGACTCAGAGGTGTCGCACTTCACCATGGAGCTGCTGCAGCTGCAGATGATCGCTGACTCAGGGGCGTCGCACCTCACCATGGAGCTGCTGCAGATGATCGCTGACTCAGGGGCGTCACACTTCACCATGGAGCTGCTGCAGCTGCAGATGATCGCTGACTCAGGGGCGTCGCACTTCACCATGGAGCTGCTGCAGATGATCGCTGACTCAGGGGCGTCGCACTTCACCATGGAGCTGCTGCTGCTGCAGATGATCGCTGACTCAGCGGCGTCACACCTCACCATGGAGCTGCTGCTGCTGCAGATGATCGCTGACTCAGAGGCGTCGCACTTCACCATGGAGCTGCTGCAGATGATCGCTGACTCAGAGGCGTCGCACTTCACCATGGAGCTGCTGCAGATGATCGCTGACTCAGAGGCGTCGCACTTCACCATGGAGCTGCTGCAGCTGCAGATGATCGCTGACTCAGAGGCGTCGCACTTCACCATGGAGCTGCTGCAGCTGCAGATGATCACTGACTCAGGGGCGTCACACTTCACCATGGAGCTGCTGCAGAGGATCGCTGACTCAGAGGCGTCGCACTTCACCATGGAGCTGCTGCAGCTGCAGATGATCGCTGACTCCAAACGGTTTCCCAAACTGTACATTCTTGGCCCCATCTTTCTATATCATTCCGCATTCCTAATGTTACGTTCGTGTGGGCTAATAAGCACCGGGCCCATAGGAACGTGACCCGAAAGGACGGGTTTAGGGGACACATAGGAACAACCACAGATCACACCTCTCCCTATCTACTACTAGGGTTAGTGACACAGACCTACCTGAGTGGGGACATCACCCCTATAAAGGGCAGCCCAGGGGTCTTCAGGTCTGGGCCATCGCTGCTCCTAGGACCCCCGCACCCAGGATAGGACACATACACATGCCACCGCGACTGGGAGAACTGGACAGAGTAAGCTGACACACAGAGCCGGAATCACACCATACAGCAGCCAGAATGCAAACCTAGTAGCGGGTGTTAAGCTATAGACGCCAGGTATTAGTTGACATTCTGATCAAAACATGGAAGCTAGCGGGCCAAGTCACGGCTCCTGGCTCTACACTAACCAGGAGTCCGGAGACACCATCTTTTACCGTGGCTTGGCTCCGGGCAGCCGTCAAGAATGAGTGACCATCAAGTAGTATAGGCTCAGTTAATGCCTTGTACTAACGGCCATGTACACCTGGATGTGTTTGGCACAAACTCAGATTCTCAGCGGAACTCAGAATGGTCTGACCCCTTTTATTCGGGATATGACCCTGCGGGTTAGTAATTCGTTTAGAGCCAGCAGTGCTTGGGCAGCTGTCTTGAGCTGAGCCCGCTGGACCTGGGATGCCGCAGCGATATGACTCTGGAGAGCCTCCAGCATTTCTGCGTAGCCGTTCCTGAGGATATTCATGCCCAGGGTTACGATTGGTGTATTCTCATCTGGCACGTCTACCACTAGGAGTCCTTGACTATTGGCATGGGTAGACCGCTACTCGCTACAACATTAATGAGCTGCTTTGGCGGGCGGCTGAGGACCCCCGGGGACCAGTACTTTTCAAAGTCACATTTCCTAATGGTGGTCTCCTGTGATCCTGTATCAAGCAGGACGGGCAATGGCATACTGACCGCACATAGTGTTATCTCCAGGGCCTACATATTTGGAGATCCCTTTCGGGGTGTGCGGACCTGTTGTTTGTCCTCCTGGGGTACGGTCCTTCTTCCCAGGGATTGCCTGTTTAAGCATTGATCTCATGTCCATATTGGCGGCAATGCTCACAAAATGGCCGCGAGGGGGACGGGTAATTTCCGGTCGGCCCAGGCGGTAACCTGCGCTCGGGTGGCGGTGGCTGGGATGTAGTATGTGGACTTTCCAGCTCTCTAACTTTTTTGCACAAGGCTGCAACACTGCGAGTCCGCTCAGTCATCTGTCGCTGCATCTCAGCCTGTCTAAAGATATCACACAATTTATCATCACTCAGGAGGCTCATCCCCTGTTTAGGCTCCTCCCACCACATTCGGGGCTCCTCCCCCTCAGCGGTCCGGGGCTCGGTACTCAGAATAGTTATGGCCAACTCTTTGAATTCTATGAACCCGCAGTCTGGCTGTTGCACTGATAACATGCCCAGTTGGCTCCGGAGGGTTTCAGTTAGTGAGCCCTCTATAAATGGTTCTCTCGGAGCCTGGTCAGCGCTGGCGGCCTCCTTAGGGTCGGGATGCACTACGGCCGTCATATCCTCCTGGACAGATAACACATATTCCCTTAAAGTTTCCCCAAACTTCTGCTTCTTACTAAAGAAGCGGTTTTTGGTTTCAGACATGGTAAACATTCAGAAATCTCCTCTACCATCTTTTCGCGCAGCCACGTTTTAACATCTCTGGGAGCGCCGCCTTCTAATTGTCCCATAAGGATCTCTATTTTCTGCTCCATTGCTAATGGGTATAAGAGGAACACCGCTGCCATCTTCCCTCTAAGCTCTCTGAGGGTATGCCGCTCACCACTATATTTGGGTAGCCAGGGCGCTCCTAAATAGTATGGCATGGCTAGAGGCACTAGAAGCTGCGGGGGCAACATGTGCAGGCGCTATGACAACTGCCGCTGCAGTATCTGGTGCAGCAACAGGCGCTGAATCCAGAGAAACTACCGGAGTATCTACTACAACTGGCTGGCTGACAGCGGGCTTATCTCCATTATCCGACATTCTGACTGAGGATTATTTGGAGTCTTGACATTTTTGAAAAGGGCGGTTGCTATTGAAATTTTTGCATTACTGCAACCACGTATATGCAGCACAGAGGCGGTTTATCCTGTTCGTGATGCCAAGGTGGCGGGTATGCAATGGCTGAGCTGAGTGCGCCAAAGTTGGGAAGACCACAGGGATTGCAGGATGGTTGTCACTGGTGGCTCTGTAATCCCTCCTGACAGTGGTGATAACAGGACTCTACTCAGCTCTCGCACAGCGGCACAAATAACGTATACAGATACGTTTGAAATAAACAATTGTTTTGTCACGGGTGACGCCAGTACTCCAACCTGAACTCACAAGTGTAATGATAGCGGAATAACTTGAGATGAGTCTAGTAGCTTGTGTTAGTAAACTGGGAGCACACAGGTTTACTGAAGCTTAGTTGCAGTAACAGATGGACAGGCAGCATTATACAGATACAGCCGGGCCCACAACAATGCAGTGAATTGGCACGATGAAAACAGTAGATTGAGAATTTGATTTCCACTCATCTTCAACAATCTCTCTCTAGTCCTAGAAGGAACTTTAGCTACCCCTGCTGGACTGTGGAATTACTGCACGCATGGCTGAACTACGGCCACGTCTTGCTGCCTCTCTTCTCCTCCGACTGCAACCGACTGACTAACTCCTCTTCCGCTTCCTCTCTCCTTCCCGCACTTTCTCCAAATCTCCACCCTGTCTGAGTAGAGACTCATGTTAGTATTTTCCCGCTCTGGACTCTCCCACCAATCAGTGGAGGCGTGACATATATCCAATAGGGAACCAGCTGTTGCCAACACTAAGCTCTCAGCTTAGGAAGGGGAGAAACAGGGTTTCTCTGATGTGCAGCACCTTCTATGTCTAAGAGAAGTTCATAGACAGGTGTGACAGGACAAAGTGTTAGTGCAACTATTCTGGAGGAGCCTCCGCGCCACTACAATTACTGTGTATTAGGTGTGCGCTGTACGCCCGTGTGATACGCTGTAATTTGCAGACATCAGTTACATTGTCTGACGCAGTTCTGCTCACATTAGTGTGTAGGAATCGCGTAATACACGAGCGGAAAAAGGAACGCAGCGTGTTCTATTTTGTGGTATATTACACGGAAGATGGACCATTGTTCTGTATGGGTGCGTAATCCATGCAATTGCATTGTGTATGGGCGGTGTGTATATGCGCCAATGTGAGGCGACTGCATGGGAAATATAGACAAACTAAAAGAGATGGATTGCACATGACGGCGCGCGTGAGATATGTGCGTGAGATACGCTGTCATGCGAAGTACAACTCTGAAGCCATAGGTAAAGATGGGCCGGTTCACACTGCATGACACACGGTTGTGTGAGCCGGCCCAAGACGCTGCTGGGCCGGCTCACACAACCGGCTCATGACTGGGATAACACTGGATTCTCCGTGTGCACTCATCTCTATGTGCGCTCGTCTCCATGTGCACTCATCTCCGTGTACGCTGGTCTCCATGTGCAGTCGTCTCCATGTGCACTCATCTCCGTGTACGCTTGTCTCCATGTGCACTCATCTTCGTGTGCGCTCATCTCTGTGTACGCTTGTCTCTGTGTACGCTCGTCTCCATGTGCACTCAACTCCATGTGCGCTAGTCTCTGTGTGCACTCATCTTCGTGTGCGCTCATCTCCGTGTACTCTCGTCTTCTTGTACGCTTGTCTCCATGTGCACTCATCTCCGTGTATGCTCGTCTCCCGGTACACTCGTCTCCGTGTACGCTCATCTCCGTGTGCGCTCATCTCCATGTTTGCTCGTCTCTGTGTGCGCTCGTCTCCGTATGCACTCTCCTCCATGTATGCTCGTCTCCCGGTACGCTCGTCTTCGTGCGCGCTCATCTCAGTGTGCGCTCGTCTTTGTGTATGCTCATCTCCATGTAGGCTCTTCTCCGTGTGCGCTCGTCTCCGTGTGCGCTCGTCTCCGTGTGCGCTCGTCTCCGTGTGCGCTCGTCTTCGTGTGCGCTCGTCTCCGTGTGCGCTCTTCTCCGTGTGCTCTCGTCTCTGTGCGCTCGTCTCCGTGTGCGCTCGTCTCCGTGTGCGCTCTTCTCCGTGTGTGCTCGTTGCTGTGCGCTCTTCTCCGTGTGCTCTCGTCTCTGTGTGCTCGTCTCCGTGTGCTCTCGTCTCCGTGTGCTCTCGTCTCTGTGTGCTCGTCTCCGTGTGCGCTCTTCTCCATGTGCGCTCTTCTCCGTGTGCTCTCGTCTCTGTGTGCGCTCTTCTCCGTGTGCTCTCGTCTCTGTGTGCTCGTCTCCGTGTGCGCTCGTCTCCGTGTGCTCTCGTCTCTGTGTGCTCGTCTCCGTGTGCGCTCTTCTCCGTGTGCGCTCTTCTCCGTGTGCTCTCGTCTCTGTGTGCGCTCTTCTCCGTGTGCTCTCGTCTCTGTGTGCTCGTCTCCGTGTGCGCTCGTCTCCGTGTGCTCTCGTCTCTGTGTGCTCGTCTCCGTGTGCGCTCTTCTCCGTGTGCGCTCTTCTCCGTGTGCTCTCGCCCACTCTTAAAACCATGACGATGCTACAGAAAGAAGAACAGTTTGTGCAAAAATTAGCAACTTTTTAAAGCAGAAAGTGCGGTAAAAGCTTTTAGAGATGTGCGGCATCGCTCTGCGCGGGAGCCGTAGTCAGCGGGTTAACACAATGGTTCATCCTTGATTTCCTGTTTTGGCCCTCACTGCGCTCGGCTCCAGGGTGACAACCAACTCGCCCACCTTTATCACTTCCTTTAAGGGTTGTCGCCCACTTTTCCTAGGGTCTACAATGTAACCTACCTGTGCAGCGATACCACAATTAGTCAGACTACGCAGCATGTGACCCATCCGCTGCGATGGGCGCGTTACAGGACAATGAGGGAAGCAGCTGATGAATATTCTCATCCGCTCGCCTCATATACTGGGTACTGACCGTTTATCGGCCGCAGGTGACCTTCCTGCACGACCTCCGCAGCTGGCAGGTCTGCAGGAAATCCACACGAAGGGCCGTTTCATCCATTAGACAATAGAACGATTCGCGGTGCGGCCATCATGTACGTCGATAGACAATGCATAACCGCTGCTGCTCCTCATATAGCGTCCCCACGGAGAGACGTCACCTGACATGACCGGCATGCCATCCCACACAGGTGTTACACATCACACCCCTGTAGCGGGCAGGCGGTACGTGCACAGGTTCAGAATGGCGCGGCGGTGACAGACGGAGGTGGATGCACTATTTTCTTTTTATATAATACTATATATTACACCGAAGGATGGGGGTCATTAGCGGCCGCCCTCCACAGGAGGCGCGAGTAAAGATTGCACAATTAACCGGACATCGCACTTATATTTCCGTATTCCGCAACGTGTGGGTTAAATGCTCGGAAGCTGCGCGGTACCGTATTCTCCTCTTTCGGGGCAACAGGACACTTTAATTCCTGTCAACTATACTTGTATGCATCTTGTATTCCATAGTACCGAAGGTCCGCGGCGGCGCTACCTCACTGCCTAACGCACCGCGGGTGCCAGAGTGGCCTCTTAAGCCTGGAGCCCCGCATCCCTGCGGACTCCCCCTCTTGTGTGCACTCTCCCTGGAGCCGTCACGCTGCTCCTCCTGTATAGTGTGCCGTATCCCTGTAAGTAAAGATACGCGCCCCCCCCCATTACACCACTTTGGGGGGCGCCTCCTGTATATCACCCAGAAAATGGTGCATTCTGCTCATTTATCTGTTTACCAGCTAGAACTCCATTTATCATACACATCCCCAAATCTACAGCTTGCACATTTTGGCTACCTGCGCTCACCAGCTCATTGGGTATAGTGCATACAGATTTATCCAGTGCCCATTGTAAGGGCCCAAGGTCTCCCGTCTGTACCCCCAGTGGCAGATGTGAGGGGAAAGAAGGATCGCACTGATGCTTTTTAACATGTCCGAACCTTTTATCCTCAGGAAAATAAGATGCCACTACGGGGGTCTGGCAGCAGCTTCTCTGCTCTATGCATATATGCTTAGCGGCACTGAGCACCAAATATATGGAGGGCGGAACAGGAAGCTGTCAGCCACAAGAGCATTTGCCTGACAGCTATCGGAGGTGCACAGCGGCTGCAGACTTCAGTCTTTCCTTATAAAGAGCATTTTCCCTTGAGAAATAAAGCTCCACAGGAGGTCCAGTGCCTAGGGCATCCAGCCAGGAGAGGGCATCCAGCCAGGAGAGGGCGTCGAGTCAGGAGGGGGCGTCGAGCCAGGAGGGGGCGTCGAGCCAGGAGGGGGCGTCGAGCCAGGAGGGGGCGTCCAGACAGGAGAGGGGGGGGAGTCCAGCCTGAAGGAATCATCCAGCCAGGAGGGGTCATCCAGCCAGATGGGGGCATCCAGCCAGGAGGGGTCATCCAGCCATGGGGGATCGTCCAGGCAGGAGGTGTCATCCAGCCAGAAGGGGGCGTCCAGCCAGGAGGAGTCGTCCAGCCATGGGGGATCGTCCAGCCGGGAGGGGTCGTCCAGCGAGGAGGGGTCATCCAGCCTGAAGGGATCATTCCGCCAGGAGGGGTTGTCCAGCCAGGAGGCGGCATCCAGCCATGGGGGATCATCCAGTCAGGAGGGTTCGTCCAGCCAGGAGGGGTCGTCCAGCCAGGAGGGGTCGTCCAGCCTGGTGGTGGTATCCAGTTAGAAAGCGGCGTCCAGCTAGAAGTGGGCGTCCATCGAGGAGGAGGCATCCAGCCAGGAAATTAGACTTAGCGCGGTATTGGAAATGCTGTGTGATGAGCAGGCAAGAGGGGAGGACATAAAAGGACAATCTGTGAGCTGCTGGGGATGGAATAGATAGAAGGACCTTAAGGTTCACACATAGTGTAATTGGGGTGGATTGTGACCTGGATCCACAGCAGGCTTCACCTCTTCTATTCCTGCGGGGAGGCTGCAATCAGCTCCAGAGCTGCAGTCAAGTTTGGCACAGATCTGCCATACAATCCGCTGCACAGTCTGCCACGTGCGAACTTACCTGTAATGTGGGCATGTATTGGATTAATGCCCAGGGAAGCATGAGGTGTAATACGGCCCTTCCAGTAGATTCCTCATCTTCATTCTCTTACATTCTGCTCGGTTTTATGAATACGGACCTCCTCATTGTGACCGCAGGCGGTTTGTGGGAGACGGTGGCCGCCATTACAGCTCCAACATTCCCACCAACAATCCTGACAACCTCAATGGGGTTGTCTTCTGCTGGACCTTCAGGGACCCTTATTGTATCAGAACCAATCACAGCATCCTCTTGTACAATCATAGAAAAATGCGATCTAGTCTGGACCAGGGGAAGCGATTGGGGGGCACATGGTGCTGCTACATCCTAAGGGGGCCCAAAGGCTTCTCGGGCACAGAAGACATCAGTATCATAAACAGGCCCTCCAACTGCAGAGATGATAACCGGGGACGCCCTTCACAGGGTGATACTTCAGAGGCAAAGTGGGAGTGGCCTTTCCAAGGGGCGTGGCTAATATAAAAGGGTGGCGCTACATATATTCAGATGTCCTATATCAATATCAGACCTGAACAGACCTCAGGATTATATTCCAACCTCCTATATTTATACCAGACCCCTAACTATAGTCAGACCCCAGGGCCCACGAAAATTACTATGCAGTACCCAGAATATATACTCGCCCTCCTCGCTCCCAACACCGCTGCACCGTCCAGCCTCAGAATGCATATCCAGACACGACGTCCTGATGCTGGATGGTGCCAGTAACCAGTGCAGCGGAGTCCAGAGCAAAGAAGAGCCAGGGGTGCGGAGGGACCCGACACAATGTTTTTGGATTAATCCAATGCTGCGCACAACTTTTGGCTTCCGCGCCTGAAAACAGGATGAAAACGCTATATTACTGGGTGAAAGAGGCTGAAAATGGGGTGACAGATGGATGAGTTGTCTGCAACTGTCCAGGATGCCATAGAACAGCCATAAATTTGGAGATGTGTCCCGGCATCCTGCTGTACGTCCCGCCCGCCATTGCTGGGCTTGACTACCAGACATGCTGTTCATCAGCTGATGCAGTGACCACTATGCCCCCCACACTCTGTGCCGGCCACTGGCAGCATGCTACGCTATGCTCAGGCTGACTCCTCCCCCAGCGCCTGTCTGAGTACAGTGTGTCCAGAGCTGTGTGCAGAGCAGCACTCAGCCAGTAGTCGGCGCCAGAGTGTGGGGTATGTAGTGGTCACTGCAGCAGCTGAGGAAGAGCATTTCTAGTGACGTAGTGGGGCGCGGTGAAGGGGCAGTGTTACTGGGGCCACCGAGAGGATACTATGGGGCCACCGAGAGGATACTATGGGGCCACAGAGAGGAGCACTATAAGGCCATAGAGGGCAACACTCTGGGGCTACACAGGGGGCACTCTGACTTATTTGGGACAGTGTTAGAAGGCCCAGAGCACACAGGGGGTATCATTGTGGGGCACTAGTACTGAGAGGGTAGCAGCAGGATTGGGGAAGTGCAGAGATAAGCAGTGGCTGCAGAAAGACTACATGGTGATCTGGGCCGGGACAGAGAAGAAAACTGCATGACGTCAATCAGAGGAGACGATCGCTGTGTAGAGCTGGTATCTGACATGTTAGGGGGTCACTGAGGAGCAGTACTACTGTGATGGGACACAAAGGGCATGGATGACTGTCAAAGGGGCGTGGCCTATAAAAACAAATGGTGCCTCCAGAGTTGTCTCTCTTTTCCTTATTCCAATGTTGGGAGGTAAGTTATAAATGGCACATGGTAGGTGGAGGCCCAGAAGTGTCATGTGACTTGTCTGGTCCAGATAGCAATCATGGAATGCCAGTATATGAGCTACAGAGAGGAAGCGACTGACATCATTGTTTACGGAGTTCCCAGCAAGCAGAGCTCTTGGCGGTGTCCATCCATTGCTGCAGATCCGCCATTGTTTACTGGCAGCTGGAGTTTACATCTAAATGGAGATGATTTTGGTGCCAAAAATCTTTGCATCACAGCGGCCAATCAGAGCGCCACACACAGCGGCCAATCAGAGCGCCACACACAGCGGCCAATCAGAGCGCCACACACAGCGGCCAATCAGAGCGCCACACACAGTGGCCAATCAGAGCGCCGCACACAGCGGCCAATCAGAGCGCCACACACAGCGGCCAATCAGAGCACCGCACACAGCGGCCAATCAGAGCGCCGCACATTTACTGGAATGTTCTAGATTAACTGCAGCTCTGTAGAAGTCTTCCCCATGGGGGCCATTTGTTTTTGAGTTCTGGGTCTTTGTAGAACTTGATTATCTATAAGAGGGTCTCCACCTACAAGGGGCCACCAGTAATAAGCGGCGGGAGACGAGTGCGCCGATCTTCTGGGAGGAAGTGAGGATGGTCATAGAAAATGGGCAGCGATTGGCCCTCAGCCGCCTTGTGTGCAACCGTACCCTCATGGTCACATGTCCACCCCAACATTGTCACGACTGCAAGGAAGGGAGAGAAATTAACCCTTTGTACGTAGGAGAATGGTCCCGTTTGTAGAGTCTCGCTAGGTAGAATGTAGAGGAAGGTGAAAGCCAGTAACGCTGCAGCGGCTGGAATATTGACCCGGGCAGCCATTGTGTGCTGCAGCCAGCGGGTGAGGCGTGGATACATATGTATCCAAAGAGCGCCACAGTTACTAGCGAGTGTCAGGAGAGATGCCGTTATATGTAGAGGCTGCTCCATAGATGCTCTGGCGGCATTATACGGCGCGACTCTCGGAAACAGAAGAGCCCATCAGGCAGACAAGCTCTATCCCGCAGCAGCGATAGTCTTCAGGGAACGGCGGTGGAGCGCGCCGGAGATCTGCAGCCGCCCGCCTCCAGTCATGTGAGCAGGCAGTCGCTCAACGATGAATGACTGCCTGCCGATACTCCGCGAGAAGTCGCTTACTAGTCGCTTTATTTCAGTGAACTACAACTAAGTACCTGGCGCCTAATCAGCACGTTCTGGTTGGGTGCTGCGTTCGCATGTTACAAGTCGCTGCTTTGAGCTATTTCTCAGCTGACAGTTGGCCTATGTGGAGCCACCGCTGGGCAGTGCAGTGACAGATGATGGCGCTATGCTATGTTTGTGGCGCTGATAGTGATGGTTAAACAAATGCTGCACAGATGGTTGAGATGAAGGTGTGGAGGGAGCTATTATAGCAGAACGGAGCTATTATAGCGTTACTTATAATGTTTAGGCTTCATTACACACTTGGATGTTTGTAGCAGTCTCTGTCGTTGCCCGTGTGGACGTTGGCGTTCTTGAACCCAGACCTGCTTGTCGTTTGCCTGTGTTTAAACTAACGATTATCGTTCCGTTTTGTTCTTTTTATGCTTTTCTGAACAATAATTAATCCATCTAAACGGGCGTGAGGGACTGCGCCATCTGCAGCGGCGCCATGTCTGCACTGAAGACTGGAACTAGTTCCTGCAGCGGCTGTGGAGCCGTAACAATGTTGCTGGAGACTCTGTTGCAACATTCCATGTGTGCTGAGTTCCATGTACCGCTGATTCCCGCTGGCCGGTTATATCATTGATCCAGCTGCCAAGTAAAGCGTTTTCGTGCGAAGCGAAGCAACAGAGAGGAAGGCTCCATAGGGAAACGTGGGCTACCAAACCTTGTGAGTCGCGGGCATATCGCCGGACCTGCAGGGTTTTTGTGTCGGGTTGTTGCATGCTACAAAACATCGCATGTGTGAAGGAACTCATAGGAAAGCGCGGGCTTCACATACATGAGACTTGTAGCAACGCAACAAAATCGTGAAACTTTGTCACCCGTGTGAACGAGGCCTTACAGCAAACCACTCAATATCTGTTTATGGAACCCGCTTACAGGAAGATCCCACCCCCAGTGCCACCATACGCTCCCCTGTTCAAGGCACAACAACAGCAGGAGGGGAAAGGGATCCCCACCTTAATGTCTGCAGGATCCCCACCTACATGTCCGCAGGATCCCCACCTTAATGTCTGCAGGATCCCCACCTACATGTCTGCAGGATCCCCATCTACATGTCTGCAGGATCCCCACTTACATGTCTGCAGGATCCCCACCTACATGTCTGGAGAATCTCCACCTGCATGTCCGGTGGATCCCCACCTACATGTCCGCAGGATCCCCACCTACATGTCTGCAGGATCCCCACCTACATGTCCGCTGGATCCCCACCTACATGTCTGCAGGATCCCCACCTACATGTCTGGAGAATCTCCACCTACATGTCCGGAGGATCCCCACCTACATGTCCGGAGGATCCCCACCTACATGTCCGGAGGATCCCCACCTACATGTCCGCAGGATCCCCACCTACATGTCTGCAGGATCTTCACCTACATGTCCGCAGGATCCCCACCTACATGTCTGCAGGATCCCCACCTACATGTCTGCAGGATCCCCACCTACATGTCTGCAGGATCCCCAACTACATGTCCGCAGGATCCCCACCTACATGTCCACAGGATCCCCACCTACATGTCCACAGGATCCCCACCTACATGTCTGCAGGATCCCCACCTACATGTCCGGAGAATCTCCACCTACATGTCCGGAGGATCCCCACCTACATGTCCGCAGGATCCCCACATACATGTCTGCAGGATCACCACCTACATGTCCAGAGAATCCCCACCTACATGTCTGCAGGATCCCCACCTACATGTCCGCAGGATCCCCACCTACATGTCTGCAGGATCCCCACCTACATGTCTGCAGGATCCCCACCTAAATGTCCGCAGGAACCCCACCTACATGTCTGCAGGAACCCCACATACATGTCCGCAGGATCCCCACCTACATGTCCGCAGGATCCCCACCTACATGTCCGCAGGATCCCCACCTACATGTCCGCAGGATCCCCACCTACATGTCCGGAGAATCTCCTCCTACATGTCCGGAGGATCCCCACCTACATGTCCGCAGGATCCCCACATACGTGTCTGCAGAATCCCCACCTACATGTCCAGAGAATCCCCACCTACATGTCTGCAGGATCCCCACCTACATGTCTGCAGGATCCCCACCTACATGTCCACAGGATCCCCACCTACATGTCCGCAGGATCCCCACCTACATGTCTGCAGGATCCCCACATACATGTCTGCAGGATCCCCACCTACATGTCCAGAGAATCCCCACCTACATGTCCGCAGGATCCCCACCTACATGTCCGCAGGATCCCCACCTACATGTCCGCAGGATCCCCACCTACATGTCCGCAGGATCCCCACATACATGTCTGCAGGATCACCACCTACATGTCCGGAGAATCCCCACCTACATGTCTCCAGGATCCCCACCTACATGTCCGCAGGATCCCCACCTACATGTCCGCAGGATCCCCACCTACATGTCCGCAGGATCCCCACCTACATGTCTGCAGGATCCCCACCTACATGTCCGCAGGATCCCCACCTACATGTCCGCAGGATCCCCACCTACATGTCTGCAGGATCCCCACCTACATGTCTGCAGGATCCCCACCTACATGTCCGCAGGATCCCCACCTACATGTCCGCAGGATCCCCACCTACATGTCCGCAGGATCCCCACCTACATGTCTGCAGGATCACCACCTACATGTCCAGAGAATCCCCACCTACATGTCTGCAGGATCCCCACCTACATGTCCACAGGATCCCCACCTACATGTCCGCAGGATTCCCACCTACATGTCTGCAGGATCCCCACATACATGTCTGCAGGATCCCCACCTACATGTCCGCAGGATCCCCACCTACATGTCCGCAGGATCCCCACATACATGTCTGCAGGATCACCACCTACATGTCCGGAGAATCCCCACCTACATGTCTGCAGGATCCCCACCTACATGTCCGGAGGATCCCCACCTACATGTCCGCAGGATCCCCACCTACATGTCCGCAGGATCCCCACCTACATGTCTGCAGGATCCCCACCTACATGTCCGCAGGATCCCCACCTACATGTCCGCAGGATCCCCACCTACATGTCTGCAGGATCCCCACCTACATGTCCGCAGGATCCCCACCTACATGTCCGCAGGATCCCCACCTACATGTCCGCAGGATCCCCACCTACATGTCCGCAGGATCCCCACATACATGTCTGCAGGATCACCACCTACATGTCCGGAGAATCCCCACCTACATGTCTGCAGGATCCCCACCTACATGTCCGGAGGATCCCCACCTACATGTCCGCAGGATCCCCACCTACATGTCCGCAGGATCCCCACCTACATGTCTGCAGGATCCCCACCTACATGTCCGCAGGATCCCCACCTACATGTCCGCAGGATCCCCACCTACATGTCTGCAGGATCCCCACCTACATGTCCGCAGGATCCCCACCTACATGTCCGCAGGATCCCCACCTACATGTCCGCAGGATCCCCTTTCGCTGGATGTTTTTCTCGATCGCTCCATTCTCGGTATACTCTCCACACCATTATACGAGAGCCCCCCACCCTTCCCCCGTGATTGGCGATGAGGCTCTGGCTAGTCTCGTACCGATGACCGCTACCTGCAGCACACGTGGGTGTAATTTCATCACCCAGACTATCATCCACCATCTTGAACTGCGCTGCTAAACTAAGTTCAATTAGTTTGATCTGCCAAAATCAAATTGCATCTAAACCTGACCCCCGCTCCCGGGCTTCACCGCGCTGGCGCAATGTTTCTCTACTTGATTTTAAATCAACTCTTGTTGACTTTGAGAATTTCCATCTTGCAGATTTTTTTTTCTTTGCCCGCGGATTCCATTTTTTGGAGAAAGTCTGGAATTGACCACATTAGTTGGGAAGAAGGTTCTGGAATCTACCAGTCAGTTCCTTAGAGAAGGGTTTCCATGATCGAGGATCTGGGGGAAGCAGAGGGATTGCCTTCAAGGTTCTTCATTCTCAGAATAACTTCAAGACGTCATCCTACCAGATCCAACATCAGTGCAATACAATCACCTGAGGAAACTCATCCTTAGAAGACTGTTGGCCGTGACTATGGTCCCCGATGCGAGGACTTGTTCACCGGACGTGTGATGCTGAATGGAGAGTCCGATGACTAACAGATGTCTGCTTAGATATGTTCACTGTCTATATTAAAAGTAACAATGAAGAAGAGATGCGGAAGGAAGGAATCGGTGGTGACATGATTAGAAGAGGAAGGAAATGGCAGGAAGTGAATATATCATGGTTACCGGGCAGAACAAATACACAGAGAGAGAGAACTGCGATATGGAAACCGGATCTTGAACCCTTGATGGAAAGTGTCCAAAAATAAGAGCATTCAGCCTAACCGCTCAGTGAGGTCAAACAATCCAAACTCCTCACCTACAATTTTGGACCAAAGATCAACAATTTCTTCACTGCACAGTATACACTATATTGGCAAAGGTATTGGGACGCACATAGAAAGTCATAAAATTGGACTTTCTTCACATTTTTCAGCTCAGTGTTGGGTTGCCTTCGCCCTCAATGACTGCAGTAATTCCCACAAATGTGTGCAGGGAATGGCCTTCATTCGTGGAGGAGCTTCAGAATGATGGGTGTGTTGGACGCACGGATACGGCGGTCTAGTTCGTCCCATTGGAAGGGATTGAGAGACGGACTTTGGGCCAATGAAGTCTGCAGACGTTCTGCTCCCCCACCCTGCGTGCCGTATGACATGGCGCTCGGTCATGTTGGTGGAGACACAGAGCTGTACCAGAGTATTACCACAGGGGAGGTGATGCCACATTGTCTGGGATGTCTCTGTACCCATTGATGGTGAGGGTGGACTTCACTATAACCAATGGCCCCAGTCCTTCCCAGCAGAACACACCCCCCCCCCCTTCTCCCCACTCATAAAAGAACCTCCTCCAAACTTCATTGTTGGGACGAAGCAGTCATGTAGAAACTGCTCTCCAGGCAACCGGCACACCCAAGTGTGGTCATTCGATGGCAAGATGGTGTCCTGTGTTTCATCTGTCCACAACACTTGCTTTCACTCACTTATAGACCGAAGCTCCAAGCCCCATTGCAGGTGCCGCTGTGCATTCACTCCTGTGTGCAACCGTTCGTCCATGGTAACCCTTCACATGATGTTCCCTACAGAGGGTTCTGATACTAATGGATGTCCCAATGTCCTGTGAGACCCCCTGAGCAAGTACAGACGACGTTGGTGATGTCTTCACAACTCATATAAAGCTTCGTTGTCCACGTTCTGTCAGTTTACGAGGTCTCCCTGAACGTGGCGGCACCGCACACACCAGATGGTCTCCATCTCCCAATAACATGGCCAACAGTGGACTCTGCAAAGTCCAGAATGTCATGTCTTACCAATGCTGGATTGGAGCTGCAGGTGTAGTAGCTGAGTCGGTCACTAAAGAGTAGTCAGAATAGCTGGGAGTCGTTATTGGGAAGTCATGGTATGCAGTACAATGGGATGAGACAGTAGCATAGTCAAAATGGAAGCTGAAGGTCAGCAGCAGGTATCGGTATGCTTGAAGAGGAGCAGGAGGAAGAGGAGCTTGATCAAGGTGGTGGAGCACAATAAGCACACACTGAGGGAGTAGCGAAGCCAGGCTTTTTTAGGAGATGCAATCAAGGCATAAGGCAAGAGGCGAAGTCAGAGAACAAGGCTAAGAGTTATGCAGGGAAAGTCTTCACAAGCTGGATAGCTCCATAGGAAGGGTCAGTGCTTACAGTACAAGAGGTTTCCGGTTCACAGAAGCTGCGATGTCCCATACTGATTGGTTGGTAACATCCCACCACCAGACCCCCTTGTCAGCTCTACACCTGGTGACATACCTCCACCAGACCCCGTTGTCGGCTCTACACCTGGTGACATCCCTCCACCAGACCCCGTTGTCAGCTCTACACCTGTTGACATCCCTGCCCCAGCAGACCCTGTTCTCAGCTCTACACCTGGTGACATCCCCCCACCAGACCCCATTGTCAGCTCTATACCTGGTGACATCCCCCCACCACCAGACCATATTGTCAGCTCTACACCTGGTGACATCCCCCCACCAGACCCCGTTGTCAGCTCTACACCTGGTGACATCCCCCCATCAGACCCCGTTGTCAGCTCTACACCTGGTGACATCCACCCACCAGACCCCATTGTCAGCTCTATACCTGGTGACATCCCCCCACCACCAGACCATATTGTCAGCTCTACACCTGGTGACATCCCCCCACCAGACCCTGTTGTCAGCTCTACACCTGGTGACATCCCCCCATCAGACCCCGTTGTCAGCTCTACACCTGGTGACATCCACCCACCAGACCCCATTGTCAGTTCTACACCTGGTGACATCCCCCCACCAGACCCCGTTGTCAGCTCTACACCTGGTGACATCCCCCCACCACCAGACCATATTGTCAGCTCTACACCTGGTGACATCCCCCCACCAGACCCCGTTGTCAGCTCTACACCTGGTGACATCCCCCCACCAGACCCCGTTGTCAGCTCTACACCTGGTGACAACCCCCTACCAGACCACGTTGTCAGCTCTACACCTGGTGACATGACACCACCAGACCCCGTTGTCAGCTCTACCTCTACCTCACCATAATGGCGCCGCGCATTGTAAGTACACACAAGTACACAGGTGACGCTTGTCATGTGATCTTGGCTCCGCCCCTACACGTCATAGCAATGGCGCCCTACATTGCAAATACATACGTACCTCTAGACCAAGTCATCGAACATGTGACAATGGTCATGTGACATTTAGTCTAGCCCCGTCCACGTCAGAGTAATGGCGCCGCTCATCACATGGAACTCACTGGAGGGTATGTGTATTAAAGGCTTGTTCTGCCGAAACGCTTTGTATGTACATAGGACTCCAAGGTGGAGAGTCAATAAACGGAGTCATTCTGACCGCACGGAGTGGCTGTGGACCTGGTTATACCTGCCATTATTATACAAGGCCTTCCTGGACCAAGAGAGGGGGAGTCATTTACCCGGTGCACACTGGGTTCCTCCCCTCTTCCGAGTGAGTACAACCCATTTCCCTTTTGCTTGGACCCCAATAGAACTCTCCTTTATAAACCTCACATGGGGGGCCGATACTTCTGGCAGCGCAGAGTATATGCTCAGGTTGTCAGGTCTGGATTAAGGCCAACGATCTTTGGTGTATTAACCCCACCTGATCCACTATGGTAAGTACTAAGGGGGACTGCTGCCTGCACACATGGCGCTCACCACCGAAGACTATGGGAGCTACAGAGACAGTAGACTCCATTGGATAGAGCCCCATGTGTGCTCACTTATTTACCTCCTCTATTTTGGACAGGACCCCTAAATGGCCACGGGGAAACCCCCTTTATGAGATGCAGAGCTTCTAGAGGTGATCAGTGTACATAAATGGCTAATACAAGGGGTGTAAGCAGGAGACACTGGGCTGCGTAGCACTGAAAGTCCCCAAGATAAGGGAGGCTACAGGTGGGTGCGCCACGTACCCCCCATTTAATCCAGAATGCACCTTTCTTTTCATGAATTTGGCGCATCGTTCTGTAGCGTATGGTTGCCAGTTTTTAGTAAACTCCCTTAGTCTTCCTAGTTGTCATGGTAGCAGCTGGCGGGGATTCTCCAGATGACACATTGTACACCGTGTCACCAAACATGTGTCAGTTAATCTCACATCTAAGCTCTACCTGGGGGGTATTTATATATTTTCCTGATGCCATTTTTCAGCCCAGCGGTCATCCTTATTGGGGTGGAGGGTGATAATTATTACATTATGGGATTTTTCTTTAAATCACACATTTCGCACCCATTCTGCTGTCACATCCTCCTGACGAGTCCCGGTATGACATCATGGAGCTCCGTTATCGCTCAGCAGTCCAGCTGCTCCCCCAGTAACCGGCCAGGACAGATGTCCGGAAGCGCAGAACGGTTCACTCATCTCCTATTCTAGTCCTCTGGATACAAATAAATGAAAGCCCTTGAACTTCCCCTTTAATGGCAGTCCCGACCTAACTACGACCCCCTAGGGTAGCTGCTCCCCCGGTCCGTGGATTCCGTCACTGCGCACTAAAGTCGTTGTAGCGGTCTTACATTCCTTGCAGCTTTCATCATATCCGGGTCACGGCGCCGTCATCTACTTTGGGGACCGGCAGACTTCCATGCAGCCCGTTGCTGGTGCATCTCCACCCCCCCAGGTGATCAGGGGCCCCTCAGGTGGTCGCTCCAGTGCTGCCTATCCTCTAGCACTGCTCTGCTGCCCCTGGAATAGCCGCTGTGTCCGTCTGCTTCGGCTCGGCTTTGCCTCGGACTGTGATCCAGGTTTTACAGTCAGGTAGGAACTATCAAGCATTGGTTCGGGGATTATTCTGGCTGCCATTATGGAGTCGGGAAGGAATTTTTTCTCCCAAATGGGCAAAACTGCCTTCTGCCTCATTGCAGGGTTTTTTGCCTTCCTCTGGATCAACAAGGGGGATGGAAACAGGCTGAACTAGATGGACACTGTCTCCCTTCAGCCTTACAGACTATGTTACCTCAACAGGCCACAGTAAGGCCTGGCCCACAGTCCCTGAAAAAGAGGCGCTCAAGGCCATACTACAGGCCACGCAAGAAGCTGCACCCTTAAGAAGGCCCACTACCTCTCCGCAATCTGCGCTTAAACCAGAGCTAAAGCCGACAATCCAGCCAGTTAGAGAAGGCCTATGTTACATTCATGTGGGCTAGTGAGCACCGGGCCCACATGACTGATACCAAGGATCGGGAACACCAGGTGAAACGATTACCGATTAACACCTCTCCCTATCTTCTACAAAGGAAGACAACCAAGCACCTACCTGAGCGGAGACATCACCCCGATAGGAGGCAGCCCAGCGGTCTTCGGATCTGGGCCCCTGCTGCCCCTAGGAACCCACGTACCCAGGCTAGGACACAAACATGTGCCACCACCGACAGGGACAGCTGGACAAGATAAGAAGACAGACTGTGACAGAATCACACCATACAGCAGCTGATACACAAACACTAGTAGCAGGGGTTAATGCTATAAATTCCAGGTATTTGCTGACATTTTGGCCAAAATATGGAATCTAGCAGGCCACGTCACGGCTTCTGGCTATACTGCTAGACCCTACACTAACCAGGAGTCCAGCGACTTAGCCAAACAAAACCACAAGACACAAACCTATCTTGTAGCCACCACATGTAGAACCTGCTCACACCACAGAGAGAGAGCGAATGAGAACAGAGAAAGCTGACCACAGTCACACCTGGGAAGACAGTGGACCACAGCCACACCTGGGAAGACAGCGGACAACAGCCACACCTGGGAAGACAGCGGAGCACAGCCACACCTGGGAAGACAGCTGACCACACCCACACCTGAGAAGACAGCTGACTACACCCACACCTGAGAAGACAGATGACCACACCCATACCTGTGAAGACAGCTGACCACATCCATACCTGGGAAGATAGCTGACCACACCCATACCTGGGAAGACAGCTGACCACACACACACCTGAGAAGACAGCTGACCACACCCACACCTGGGAAGACAGCTGACCACACCCACACCTGAGAAGGCAGCTGACCACATCCATACCTAGGAAGACAGGTGACCACACCCACACCTGGGAAGACAGCTGACCACACCCACACCTGAGAAGATAGCTGACCGCACCCACACCTGGGAAGACAGCTGACCATAATTATACCTGGGAAGACAAATGACCACACCCACACCTGGGAAGACAGCTAACCACACCCACACCTGAGAAGACAGCCGACCACACCCACACCTGGGAAGACAGCTGACCACACCCACACCTGAGAAGACAGCTGACCACATCCACACCTGGGAAGACAGCTGACCCCATCCATACCTGGGAAGACAGATGACCACACCCACACCTGGGAAGACAGCTGACCACACCCACACCTGAGAAGACAGCCAGCCACACCCATACCTGGGAAGACAGCTGACCACACCCACACCTGAAAAGACAGCTGACCACACCCACACCTGGGAAGACAGCTGACCACATCCACACCTGGGAAGACAGCTGACCACATCCATACCTGGGAAGACAGATGACCACACACACACCTGGGAAGACAGCTGACCACACCCACACCTGACAAGACAGCCGACCACACCCACACCTGGGAAGACAGCTGACCACACCCACACCTGAGAAGACAGCTGACCACATCCACACCTGGGAAGACAGCTGACCCCATCCATACCAGGGAAGACAGATGACCACACCCACACCTGGGAAGACAGCTGACCACACCCACACCTGAGAAGACAGCCGACCACACCCATACCTGGGAAGACAGCTGACCACACCCACACCTGAGAAGACAGCTGACCACACCCACACCTGGGAAGACAGCTGACCACATCCACACCTGGGAAGACAGCTGACCACATCCAGACCTGGGAAGACAGATGACCACACACACACCTGGGAAGACAGCTGACCACACCCACACCTGAGAAGATAGCTGACCACATCCATACCTGGGAAGACAGCTGACCACAACCACACCTGGGAAGATAGCTGACCACACCCACACCTGAGAAGACAGCGGACCACACCCATACCTGGGAAGACAGCTGACCACACCCACACCTGGGAAGACAGCTGACCACACCCACACCTGGGAAGACAGCTGACCACATCCACACCTGGGAAGACAGCTGACCACATCCATACCTGGGAAGACAGATGACCACACCCACACCTGGGAAGACAGCTGACCACACCCACACCTGACAAGACAGCTGACCACATCCACACCTGGGAAGACAGCTGACCCCATCCATACCTGGGAAGACAGATGACCACACCCACACCTGGGAAGACAGCTGACCACACCCACACCTGAGAAGACAGCCGACCACACCCACACCTGGGAAGACAGCTGACCACACCCACACCTGAGAAGGCAGCTGACCACATCCATACCTAGGAAGACAGCTGACCACATCCACACCTGGGAAGACAGCTGACCACATCCATACCTGGGAAGACAGATGACCACACCCACACCTGGGAAGACAGCTGACCACACCCACACCTGACAAGACAGCTGACCACATCCATACCTGGGAAGACAGCTGACCACAACCACACCTGGGAAGATAGCTGACCACACCCACACCTGAGAAGACAGCCGACCACACCCATACCTGGGAAGACAGCTGACCACATCCACACCTGGGAAGACAGCTGACCCCATCCATACCTGGGAAGACAGATGACCACACCCACACCTGGGAAGACAGCTGACCACACCCACACCTGAGAAGACAGCCAGCCACACCCATACCTGGGAAGACAGCTGACCACACCCACACCTGAAAAGACAGCTGACCACACCCACACCTGGGAAGACAGCTGACCACATCCACACCTGGGAAGACAGCTGACCACATCCATACCTGGGAAGACAGATGACCACACACACACCTGGGAAGACAGCTGACCACACCCACACCTGACAAGACAGCCGACCACACCCACACCTGGGAAGACAGCTGACCACACCCACACCTGAGAAGACAGCTGACCACATCCACACCTGGGAAGACAGCTGACCCCATCCATACCTGGGAAGACAGATGACCACACCCACACCTGGGAAGACAGCTGACCACACCCACACCTGAGAAGACAGCCGACCACACCCATACCTGGGAAGACAGCTGACCACACCCACACCTGAGAAGACAGCTGACCACACCCACACCTGGGAAGACAGCTGACCACATCCACACCTGGGAAGACAGCTGACCACATCCAGACCTGGGAAGACAGATGACCACACACACACCTGGGAAGACAGCTGACCACACCCACACCTGAGAAGATAGCTGACCACATCCATACCTGGGAAGACAGCTGACCACAACCACACCTGGGAAGATAGCTGACCACACCCACACCTGAGAAGACAGCGGACCACACCCATACCTGGGAAGACAGCTGACCACACCCACACCTGGGAAGACAGCTGACCACACCCACACCTGAGAAGACAGCTGACCACATCCACACCTGGGAAGACAGCTGACCACATCCATACCTGGGAAGACAGATGACCACACCCACACCTGGGAAGACAGCTGACCACACCCACACCTGACAAGACAGCTGACCACATCCATACCTGGGAAGACAGCTGACCACAACCACACCTGGGAAGATAGCTGACCACACCCACACCTGAGAAGACAGCCGACCACACCCATACCTGGGAAGACAGCTGACCACATCCATACCTGGGAAGACAGCTGACCACACCCACACCTAAAAAGACAGCTGATCACACCCATACCTGGGAAGATAGCTGACCACACCCACACATGGAAGAATAGCTTTATGTGCACTGACCTGGAGCGATTAGCTGACTGGATGCAGACATGCCCAGCCAGCACAATCCCCACACCTGAGCAGGAGAACTCCAGAGCACCTGTAGAACCACAGATCCCAGGAGACAGACGTGACAGCCCATTTGCTTATTTGGCCGAAATCATACAGCAAGTCGCATGTTCTGCTGCACTAGAAAACGCAGCACAGACAGGCAAGTCTGAAAACCTGCTTCAAACCTTGATAACATCTTTGTCCGGGGAGGCGAAATCCTCGAGGCCGGCCCCAGCTGAAGAGAAAGTTACCCCAGTTATGTGCGCTTGTGAGGAGCAAGGTAGGTAGTGCAGAGAGGAGAGGAGACGGACTGTTGCCCCATTGCGGTCCCAGTTTAGGGACAGTTCAGATGAGGAGGATGATTGTATGCCGCACCAAGATGAGCAATTGTTCCCTCGCAGAAAAACATCCCCCTAAAAAATTACCCCCCACAGTGGGGAAGCCAGCGTGAGTCTGTGGAATCCCCAACTTATATGGGATTCTCTACAGAATCAGAGGAAGATGAGAATGGTGTGCTTCATCTGTCACCACCTTGCTGCTTGCATCTCTACCTCTACGACTACCGCCATGACCGTCACTACCTCCATCCCTACCCGAATTGCTGCGCAATCTCCATGATTCTGAATATGTGGAAATCAGCAGAAGTAGCGCAAATTCTGAGGGCTGCTTCAGGAAAAAGGCAGAAGGAACAAGAAGCTTCAAAGAAACGGGCTGCCTTACTGCAGCAGTAGAAAGAAGAAGACGCCCCCTACAGGCAGTTGATCCTGGGCACGGTGCTGTCCTTCCAGGTAGAGACGGGTTACTGACCTATCCAGGAAGAGGAGTCTGTGAATAGGACCAACATGGACCAGCAAAATATGTCTAGATGCGCTGAGGGACCCCGACCAAGGACCAGCAAAATATGTCTAGATGCGCTGAGGGACCCCCACCAAGGACCAGCAAAAGATGTCTAGATGCGCTGAGGGACCCCCACCAAGGACCAGCAAAATATGTCTAGATGCGCTGAGGGACCCCGACCAAGGACCAGCAAAAGATGTCTAGATACTTTGAGGGACCTCCACCATGGACCAGCAAAATATATCTAGATACGCTCAGGGACCCCCACTAGTGTGGACCTACCTGTGCAGTCCACAACGTCATTATTTCCATTTGTCATCCATCAGCATTAGTATTTGGTCACCCACCTGCTGATTTATGGACGCCCCTTTGTAGAGCCGTATGCTATTTATCATGGACTCCCGTATGCTGAGCCATTGCTATCTGGACATTATTTCAGCCCCGCTGCAGATTATTTATTTATGGTTTGTGCGCCCCGAGCGAAGCAAAGGAGCCAGCCTTAAGATATGGCGGTATATTTGTCAACCCCAATCGCCTCCAAGTATTTAGAGTCATTGCAGAGCGCACGCCGTGTAATATCGGTGTAATGCTGCTGCAGCGCTGCGGAATAAGTCGGCGCTATACGAATGAAGAATACTATGACTATTGCAGCGATACCTTGTAACTAGAGATGAGCGAACGCGTTCGTCCGAGCTTAATATTCGTGCGAATATTAGGGTGTTCGGGATGTTCGTTATTCGTAACGAACACCACGCGGTGTTCTGGTTACTTTCACTTCCTTCCCTGAGACGTTAGCGCGCTTTTCTGGCCAATTGAAAGACAGGGAAGGCATTACAACTTCCCCCTGTGACATTCAAGCCCTATACCACCCCCCTGCTGTGAGTGGCTGGGGAGATCAGATGTCACCCGAGTATAAAAGTCGGCCCCTCCCGCGGTTCGCCTCAGATGCGGTGTGAGTTAGATGAGGGACAGTGCTGTTTGTACCGGAGCTGCTGTAGGGAAAGAATTGGTAGTTAGTGTAGGCTTCAAGACCCCCCAAAGGTCCTTATTAGGGCCACTGATAGCTGTGTGTTGGCTGCTGTTAGCAGTGACTTTTTTTTTTTCCTCAAAATCGCCTCTGCAGAGCGTTGCACCCGGCATTAGGGACAGAAGTGTTGGATAGGCAGGGAGAGTGTTAGGAGTGAGTGTAGCCTTCAAGAACCTCAACGGTCCTTTCTAGGGCCATATTTATCCGTGTGCAGTACTGTCCAGGCTGCTGTTAGCTGTGCTGCATTTTTTTTTTCTCTCAAAATCGCCTCTGCAGAGCATTGCACCCTCCATTGATACTGCAGGGAAAGAATTGTGTAGGCAGGGCCACAACACAGTTATTATTCATTGAATATACGCAGTGCTGCCTTTTGGTGTAAAAAAAGGGAAAATAATTCTATTTGTCCTGCCTCTGTCCGTCCTAAGGGCGGTGGACACGTGTCGGCTGCGTGTACAACGTTAAAAAATCAGACGCACCCAGCTACGGTTTACTGCTGGCTTCGCCATTTGCTTTCCTTAATTGGGAAAAAAATACCTGCTCTGCCACAGTTAATAACTCTGCTACCCTCAAGTTTTGTGACACATTAGCAGGGCCACAGCACAGTTATTAAACTTAGATTATTCATTCACTAGAGGCAGTGGGGCCTTTCGTTTTCAAAAAAGGGAAAAAATTATATTTGGCCTGCAGTCTTGCGCCAATTTATTTCCTGCCTGTGAAATCAAATCACTGGTAATACAGCATGCTGAGGGGTAGGGGTAGGCCTAGAGGACGTGGACGCGGCCGAGGACGCGGAGGGCCAAGTCAGGGTGTGGGCACAGGCCGAACTCCTGTTCTAGGTGTATCGCAGCTGTCTGCTGCGCGATTAGGAGAGAGGCACGTTTCTGGCGTCCCGACATTCATCGCACAATTCATGGGTCCACGCGGGAGACGGTTATTAGAAAATGAGCAGTGTGAGCAGGTCCTGTCGTGGATGGCACAAAGTGCTTCGAGCAACCTATCGTCCAGCCACAGTTCTGCGCCGTCCACTGCTGCAAATCCGAATCCTCTGTCTGCTGCTCCTCCTTCCTCCCAGCCTCCTCACTCCACTACAATGACACCTGCTCAGGAGCGGGAACACTCCCAGGAACTGTTCTCGGGCCCCTGCTCAGATTGGGCAGCAGTGGTTCCTCTCCCACCAGAGGAGTTTATCGTCACTGATGCCCAACCATTCGAAAGTTTCCGGGGTCCGGGGGATGAGGCTGGGGACTTCCGCCAACTGTCTCAAGAAGTTTCTGTGGGTGAGGAGGACGATGACGATGAGACACAGTTGTCTTGCAGTGAGGTAGTAGTAAGGGCAGTAAGTCCGAGGGAGCAGCGCACAGAGGATTCGGAGGAAGAGCAGCAGGACGATGAGGTGACTGACCCCACCTGGTGTGCAACGCCTACACAGGACAGGTCTTCAGAGGAGGAGGCAAGTGCAGCAGCAGGGCAGGTTGGAAGAGGCAGTGCGGTGGCCAGGGGTAGAGGCAGGGCCAGACCGAATAATCCACCAACTGTTTCCCAAAGCGCCCCCTCGCGCCATGCCACCCTGCAGAGGCCGAGGTGCTCTAAGGTCTGGCAGTTTTTCACAGAGACGCCTGACGACCGACGAACAGTGGTGTGCAACCTTTGTCGCGCCAAGATCAGCCGGGGAGCCACCACCAACAGCCTCACCACCACCAGCATGCGCAGGCATATGATGGCCAAGCACCCCACAAGGTGGGACGAAGGCCGTTCACCGCCTCCGGTTTGCACTGCTGCCTCTCCCCCTGTGCCCCAACCTGCCACTGAGATCCAACCTCCCTCTCAGGACACAGGCACAACCGTCTCATGGCCTGCACCCACACCCTCATCTCCGCTGTCCTCGGCCCCATCCAGCAGTGTAGTTCAGCGCACCGTCCAGCCGTCGCTTGCGCAACTGTTGGAGCGCAAGCGCAAGTACGCCGCCACGCACCCGCACGCTCAAACGTTAACCGTCCGCATAGCAAAATTCATCAGCCTTGAGATGCTGCCGTATAGGGTTGTGGAAACGGAGTCCTTCAAAAGTATCATGGAGGCGGCGGCCCCGCGCTACTCAGTTCCCAGTCGCCACTACTTTTCCCGATGTGCCGTCCCAGCCCTGCACGACCACGTCTCCCGCAACATTGTACGCGCCCTCACCAACGCGGTTACTGCCAAGGTCCACTTAACAACGGACACGTGGACAAGCACAGGCGGGCAGGGCCACTATATCTCCCTGACGGCACATTGGGTGAATTTAGTGGAGGCTGGGACAGAGTCAGAGCCTGGGACCGCTCACGTCCTACCCACCCCCAGAATTGCGGGCCCCAGCTCGGTGGTGGTATCTCCGGAGGTGTATGCTTCCTCCACTAAAGCACCCTCCTCCTCCTCCTCCTCCGCAACCTCTGTCTCGCAATCAAGATGTGTCAGCAGCAGCATGTCGCCAGCAGTCGGTGTCGCGCGGTGTGGCAGCACAGCGGTGGGCAAGCGTCAGCAGGCCGTGCTGAAACTACTCAGCTTAGGCGATAAGAGGCACACGGCCCACGAACTGCTGCAGGGTCTGACAGAGCAGACCGACCGCTGGCTTGCGCCGCTGAGCCTCCAACCGGGCATGGTCGTGTGTGACAACGGCCGTAACCTGGTGGCGGCTCTGCAGCTCGGCAGCCTCACGCACGTGCCATGCCTGGCCCACGTCTTTAATTTGGTGGTTCAGCGCTTTCTGAAAAGCTACCCACGCTTGTCAGACCTGCTCGTAAAGGCGCGCCGGCTCTGCGCACATTTCCGCAAGTCCCACACGGACGCTGCCACCCTGCGCACCCTGCAACATCGCTTTAAGCTGCCAGTGCACCGACTGCTGTGCGACGTGCCCACACGGTGGAACTCTACGCTCCACATGTTGGCCAGGCTCTATGAACAACGGAGAGCTATAGTCGAATACCAACTCCAACATGGGCGGCGCAGTGGGAGTCAGCCTCCTCAATTCCTTTCAGAAGAGTGGGCCTGGTTGGCAGACATCTGCCAGGTCCTTGGTAATTTTGAGGAGTCTACCCAGGTGGTGAGCGGCGATGCTACAATCATTAGCGTCACCATTCCTCTGCTATGCCTCTTGAGAAATTCCCTGCAAAGCATAAAGGCAGACGCTTTGCGCTCGGAAACGGGGGCGGGGGAAGACAGTATGCCGCTGGATAGTCAGGGCACCCTCCTGTCTATTTCTCAGCGCGTACAGGAGGAGGAGGAGGAGCATGAGGAGGATGAGGAGGATGAGGAGGAGGGGGAAGAGACAGCTTGGCCCCTCTGCTGACGGTACACCAGCTGATTGCCTGTCATCCTTTCAGCGTGTATGGCCTGAGGAGGAGGAGGAGGAGGAGGATCCTGAAAGTGATCTTCCTAGTGAAGACAGCCATGTGTTGCGTACAGGTACCCTGGCACACATGGCTGACTTCATGTTAGGATGCCTTTCTCGTGACCCTCGCGTTGCACGCATTCTGGCCACAACGGATTACTGGGTGTACACACTGCTCGACCCACGCTATAAGGAGAACCTTCCCAGTCTCATTCCCGAAGAGGAAAGGGGTTCGAGAGTGATGCTATACCACAGGACCCTGGCGGACAAACTGATGGTAAACTTCCCAGCCGACAGCGCTAGTGGCAGAAGGCGCAGTACCGAGGGCAAGGTAGCAGGGGAGGCGCGGAGATCGAGCAGCATGTACATCCCAGGCAGTGCAACAGTCTTTAAGGGCCTGGACAGCTTTATGGCTCCCCACCAAGACTGTGTCACCGCTCCCCAGTCAAGGCTGAGTCGGCGGGAGCACTGTAAAAGGATGGTGAGGGAGTACGTAGCCGATCGCACGACCATCCTTGGTGACGCCTCTGCCCCCTACAACTACTGGGTGTCGAAGCTGGACACGTGGCCTGAACTAGCGCTGTATGCCCTGGAGGTGCTTGCTTGTCCTGCGGCTAGCGTCTTGTCGGAGAGGGTGTTTAGTGCGGCTGGGGGAATCATCACGGATAAGCGTACCCGCCTGTCAAACGACAGTGCCGACAGGCTTACACTCATCAAGATGAACAAAGCCTGGATTTCCCCAGACTTCTCTTCTCCACCAGCGGACAGCAGCGATACGTAAGCAATACGTAGGCTGCACCCGCGGATGGAAGCATCGTTCTCTCTCACCATCCAAAACGGGGACATTTCTGCTTCATCAATCTGTGTCTAATATTCCTCCTCCTCCTCCTCCTGCTCCTCCTCCTGAAACATCACGTAATCACGCTGAACGGGCAATTTTTCTTAGGCCCACAAGGCTCACTCATATAATTTTTCTGAACAATTTTTATAAGTTTCAATGCTCTTAAAAGCGTTGGAACTTTAACTTCAACCAATTTTTCGTTACACTGGGCTGCCTCCAGGCCTAGTTACCACTTAAGCCACATTAACCAAAGCGATTAATGGGTTTCACCTGCCATCTTGGCTGGCCATGGCCAATTTTTTGGATGTACATTAGTACTGTTGGTACACCAATTTTTGTGGGCCCTCGCCTACAGTGTAATCAAATGAATTTTTTGCCCACCTGCATTACAGCTGACGTTACCTCAGCTGTGTTGGGCACTGCAATGGGATGTATTTATGTACCGCCGGTGGGTTCCAGGGAGCCACCCATGCTGTAGGTGCACACGGAGTGTAACCTACATGTGTCCACTTGTAAAGAGCCCCAGTCTGACTGGGGCATGCAGTGTGGGCCGAAGCCCACCTGCATTAAGCACGACATTACTACCTCAGCTGTGTTGGGCAATGCAATGGGATATTTTTATGTACCGCCGGTGGGTTCCAGGGAGCCACCCATGCTGTGGGTCCACAGGGACTTCACAATAGGGAGTTGTACCTGCCTGTGTCTATGAATTAAAAAGCCCGGTCTGACTGGGGCATGCAGACACCTTGACAGAATGAATAGTGTGTGGCACATGGGTTCCCCATTGCTATGCCCACGTGTGCAGCTCCTGATGGCGGTGGCACAGGATTATATTTCTCATTGCTTCTGTACAGCATTGTGGGCTATCGCCCCGCTCCTTTTAAAGAGGGTCGCTGCCTAGCCGTGCCAACCCTCTGCAGTGTGTGCCTGCGGTTCCTCCTCATGGCAGACGCACTTATAAATAGACATGAGTGTGGCGTGGCATGAGGGCAGCTGAAGGCTGCGCAGGGACAACTTGGTGTGCGCTGTGGACACTGGGTCGTGCGGGGGGGTTGGTCAGCATGTAACCCAGGAGAAGTGGCAGCGGAGTGTCATGCAGGCAGTGATTGTGCTTTGTTGGAGGTAGTGTGGTGCTCAGCTAAGGTATGCCATGCTAATGAGGGCTTTTCAGAAATAAAAGTTGTTGGGAGGGGGGGGGGGGGCACTCTTGCCGGTATTGTGGCTTAATAGTGGGACCTGGGAACTTGAGATGCAGCCCAACATGTAGCCCCTCGCCTGCCCTATCCGTTGCTGTGTCGTTCCCATCACTTTCTTGAATTGCCCAGATTTTCACACATGAAAACCTTAGCGAGCATCGGCGAAATACAAAAATGCTCGGGTCGCCCATTGACTTCAATGGGGTTCGTTATTCGAAACGGACCCTCGAGCATCGCGGGAAGTTCGTTTCGAATAACGAGCACCCGAGCATTTTGGTGTTCGCTCATCTTTACTTGTAACATTTCGGACGTGATGGAGGAGAAGGATACTGAGAAGGGAAATGGAATGTAACGTATAAGGACTGCGCGGAGAGTGCGGCAACAGGCTTAATCTGCCCAGTAACATCATGTCCAGGGTTCATTGCAGGAAGAAGGAGAAGTATCGGGTTTGTAAGTGCTTCATCTTCACAGAAGATTGTTTAGAAGGGGCCCCCAGATTCCGGTCTCATTTCCTGGGCTATGTGAAAATTTGTTTGCAGCTCCTGCGGCTCTGCTCACGGGTTCATGTTTTTTGTTGTATTTTTGAACCACAATTTAAAAAAATATTAAAAAACTGCGTGCGCTATTCAAATACCACGTATTTAAGAAACAGAATGCACTATTAAAAAACACTTTAGTTTTTGATGCGTTTTTTAATTATGTGTGAAGTGGGCAATTATATACAGGAGATCCCCAGGTTATACCAGCATGCTCCATATCACTATATACAGGAGATCCCCAGGTTATACCAGCATGCTCTATATCACTATATACAGGGAGATGTATAACTTATACCAGCTGTACATATATAATTATATACAGGAGATACCCAGGTTATACCAGTATGCTCCATATCACTATATACAGTGGGATGTATAACTTATACCAGCTGTACATATATAATTATATACAGGAGATACCCAGGTTATACCAGTATGCTCCATATCACTATATACAGGATGTATAACTTATACCAGCTGTATATATATAATTATATACAGGAGATACCCAGGTTATACCAGCATGCTCTATATCACTATATACAGGATGTATAACTTATACCAGCTGTACATATATAATTATATACAGGAGATACCCAGGTTATACCAGCATGCTCCATATCACTATATACAGGAGATGTATAACCTATACCAGCTGTACATATATAATTATATACAGGAGATACCCAGGTTATACCAGCATGCTCCATATCACTATATACAGGAGATGTATAACCTATACCAGCTGTACATATATAATTATATACAGGAGATACCCAGGTTATACCAGAATGCTCCATATCACTATATACAGGAGATGTATAACCTATACCAGCTGTACATATATAATTATATAAGGAGATACCCAGGCTATACCAGCATGCTCCATATCACTACATATAGAAGTTATACATCTCCTGTATATAGTGATATGAAGCATGTTGGTATAACCTGGGTATCTCCTGTATATAATTATATATGTACAGCTGGTACAAGTTATACATCTCCTGTATATAGTGATATGGATCATGCTGGTATAACCTGGGTATCTCCTGTATATAATTATATATGTACGGCTGGTATAAGTTATACATCTCCTATATATAGTGATATGGAGCATGCTGGTATAACCTGGGTATCTCCTGTATATAATTATATATGTACAGCTGGTATAAGTTATACATCTCCTGTATATAGTGATTTGGAGCATGCTGGTATAACCTGGGGATCTCCTGTATATAGTGATATGGAGCATGCTGGTATAACCTGGGGATCTCCTGTTTATAATTATATGTGGACAGCTGTTAGAACTTATACCAGCTATGTAGACAAGATTACATGCGGTGCATTGCTCGTTGCACCGCATGGTCCGCTGACTCCGCTCTCCTCCACTCCCAAACACTCTCAGTGCAAAGTTGGCCGGACCAATCACAATTGCAGTCTCTCAGTGGAAGAGAGGAGCACGCTGGGGATGTCTGCAGCATGTAATTGGCTGCCAGCTTCCCGGGTAACAGCTCTCCCTGAGCATCCCCCCCAGCTGGCCTATGGTGGCATATGGTGGGGGCCGTGGGCCCCCTTGTTTACTAGGATCAGGTTGAAATTGCGACCCATAGCGGTATGCTGGTGGGTGTCATCAGCATAAAGATGGTATTGATACCCAAATCTACTGATAGCTTGTCCAATGGACGCCATGTAGATGGAAAAGAGGAGAGAACCGAACCCTGAGGAGCCCCAACAGGAAGGAGTAGAGGAGAAGTAGAGCCGGAGAATGATACACTGAAGAAGGGGTCAGAGAGGTAGGAGGAGAACCAGGAGAGAACAGAGTCCTTCAGGCCGACAGAGCAGAGATTACCGCCCGCCGCTGTCGTATACGTCTACGTTTGCCCTGCTAACATCAGCACTGATCACTGATGTGGCTGTTGTCATAATCGCTACACTGGCCCAATAACGGACTGTTTGTTTCCGGCGTTACATGTCCCGCCTCTTGGTCGGAGCATTCTCACAAGATAATGAGTGTAACTTCTGGTAATATTTCGGGAGCGTTCAGCTGCTGACCCAAATAGAAGCCACCTCTGGCCCTGCGATCCAGGAATAGGTGTGAATCCTAAGCCCGGCGCCGCTCTCACCATTCTTTGGAGAAGTTGTCACGTGGGACGTTTGTTTGTGTCTGCAAGAAACAAGAACTAAAATATCTCATTCATGAGTCTCCGTAGGAACAAATAGACTTCATGGAGGAAGGAAGTGTAACAATCGCTCCTCTTACTCAACACGGCCATTGATGTCACCCAGCAGACTGTAATTGGCGTACGGCTTCCCGGACCGCACCAGATCACAATTCCTATGTTCTATTCTAATTGCATTCTTTGTATTTCTTAAGCAACGTCTTCCCGAGCTCTAAAATTATTGCTCAATGGGTGAATGGAGATTTCAGACAATAGCCGAGAGTCACAAAGCGGATGGCTATAAAGTAGGAAGACGGAAAAACTAATATTGGACTTACACGCCCATGGAGGAATAATAAGAATTGTATTCATGTCTCGTAAGGTCAAAGTCTACCCTGAATGGCCCCTTTATAAGAGACCCCCATCTAATACCGTTGGACTCCTTTGTCCTTCAGAACGGCAGCAATTCCCAATATCGTAGATTCCATGAGGTGATAGAATCATAGAATGGTAGAGCTGGAAGGACCTCCAGGGTCACTGGGTCCAAGGTGATGAGACCCTCCTACAGGAATATCGGCCCCTGCGGACAGGAAGCTTCTTGTAGTTGCTGCAGATTAGATGGCGGTGCTGACATGTTCTGACCGGCTGACAGGAAGGGGTCAGCGATTCATGCTGCTTGCGCCAAATTCTAGCCTCCATCAGCAACAGAAATCTGGACCCATCTGACCAGGAGATGTTTCTCCGCTGCTCAGTGATTTTCCCATCTAATGTGGATTCACACTGAAACTGACCCACGGAAAGCTTGTCACGTGATTTTATGCTCCGGGGTCACGAGGGGAATTACCGTACAGGGAAGCGCCAATCGTGAGGGGTCTAATAAAGAGAATGGGGCTCCAACATTTATTGTTGCGCTAGTCAGAGGTGTACCCTTAGGGGTCACATTGTTATTTGAGCAGTGTGCCACCACAATGATCACATGACCCCTTTAAGTTTAATCATTTTGTTTGTGTTTTCCTATTTTAGTATCTTTTATTTGGTCTTCGTATCCCCTTCTCACACTTTTTCTTTAAGACAGATCTAGATATGGTTTTGGCCGTGAGCCAATGCACAACATCCGAAGTGGAAGACCCTGCATTGCACAATGTGGATGACTCAGTATGACGGAGCATTGGGTTGTGTTGTAGTCACGGATAAAAGTTCACTTTGGCATGATGAGGGACGTTTGTCATTCACTTTTATGTAAATGTGATCTAAGAGTGGACAATCCAAACATGTTGTATCATGTGATTCCAGTCACTCGCCCGCCGGCAGCAGAGGAGCCCAATCAGGAAATCAGAAGGTCAACGATGTGAACGGGACAAATCCAGCAGCCCTGAGGACAACTCCAGCTGGGGGCACAAGGGGACTGGAGGACGGTCCGTGCAGTGGGCTCTCAGAATGGGCCAGGTGACTCTGGGAAGATATCTGGACATTCTCTGATGATTTCTGGCAGTTTTGACCAAGACTTGTAGCCAGAGTAGTCCCATCTATCGGAGACTTAGCCGAAGCGAGAGCGCCCCACCGGGATATGGTATGGCCAGTGCCACATGGCTTCAGATGCTTTAATCAACTGCTACAGCACAGTCTGGAGGCAGCCACGCAGGCCGTCTCTGTTAGCGACAAATCCCCAGGGTTCCAGTAGTATGGTGCACCCCCACCACAGGCGTAAGCATGGGCTGACAGGGGGTTCTGTAACCCTCCTCCCTGATGACACGTGGTTCCCTCCCCATTCAGCAGTAGTCTTGTCGGAATGGTGCTTTTACATGGAATGAGTTATCCTTCGAACGAGCGCCTGTTGGCATTGATCGCTCATGCAGCCTGTTTATACTGGCAGATACATCCTTCGCTGGCAAATCGTCTTGTCGCTCCCATTCGCTGTATAAGTGAGAACAACTGAACGATCGGTATTTAAACCCAACGATTAGTGAACCTTGGCTACAACCAAGGTAACATGGTGTTAAATAGACTCCCATATTGCCATTTGGACATTTGTCTTTGGAGACTCTGTTTTCCCCGTTAAGACCCAAAAAGACTAAAAAGTCATTATATCCCTTGCATCACTTAGAAATGTTTTACATAAGGTTATTTTTATAAAATTTTATTGCATAGTTGTTTTCTAAAGATACAACGTTTAAGTGATGTCCGGGTAGTTAATAGTAGTTCCAAAGTAAAATTTGCATCCCCACTGAGTGTGTGAAGGTTTTGAGTGATTGTATGTAAATGACGCTAGGAGGTTAAAATGCATGTCTCCACCTAATCCACTTAAGGTGAGCCAGTGTCAGTCTGTTATCTCCTCTGTCCCAGGGGATACAGCCTCATTGTCAGTTTTTCTAGTTAACTCGGTTGGGGGTATTGGCTTCTAGCTACCACCCTTCACATAGTTTTTTCAGAGGACGTGATGGTCATTCCGCTTGCCTCTTGTTTCTTTAAACCTGCCAGTCGCCCTCTTCTATTTTTTGTCTAGCTACAGTGATGTGTTCTCTTTTCAGTCTTCTCCTCAGTTATGTAAGTGCCCCATAGCAATGTTAGTGAATCCTGTATTCCGTAGAGCCTAACAGTATTCTCCAGTGGTTATGGTCCTACCGCTTCACATACACGCTGTCATGCATTAATGCTTTTCAAAGAAAGTGACGTCTTAGTTAGTCTGTGTATTCACCGGGATGGGTAAGCTCTGAGTAGGAACCAGAGGGGCAGTAAGTATTTAGAGCTTTCGCCTTGCACCCTCCATGACTGAGCAGATGGTTCTTCAAAGTGATTTTTGTGTAGCACACTGAGACTGACCAACTCCGGACCTATACTCTGTTTTGAATAGGCGCGCGGGGTCGGCTTGTTCTAAGTAGGGGGGACTGCAGTGGCCCAGAGCTAATGGCCCCCCCATAACTATGAATGTGTTTGTTCTGTACAATTGTATTGTGAGTGTCTTCTATGTGAGTGAATTTGATGTGTATTGCACCTCGGCAGCACTGGGTTACTGCCTGGGTTATGTCTGGAAAATGTATTTTGTTGTGTGTCATGTCACCATGTTATATACATGTGGATGCAAGGATGCTATGCAAGTTAGTTGGAGTTGGAGGCTAAGTCTAAGGGAGTCTGGAGGAAGCAAGGATCTTCTGTGGAGTAAGAGATACTGTGCCTTCTCTTGTGAGCAGTCCCAGGATAGAAGAGGCTGAGCGATTGCCTTGTGTGTGTCTTGGGCCCAATTCACCCAGGCCTTCCTGCTATTGATCTGCACTGAGAGAGTCAGAGGAACCGCCATGCAGCGCTGAGTGCCCTTCCCTAAACGTGAGTGTTGACCAGTAGAGAGCTGGAGAGTGAGAGAAGGAGAGCGGCCGGGAACAGAACCCAACAGATAACTTGAATTTTGGACTTGTCTATCATCCTGTGATTCCTCCTGTCATACCACTAATTTGTTTGCACCAGTGTCCTGATGGCTCGTGTAAATTGTTTAGACTGTTAATCGTTGGCACAAGTAAACGAGCTTAACCAACCTTTCTCAATTCTGCTCTGAAACGTTATTCCTTTGTGTGGACTTTTTATTAACAATGTCTGGATTCACCGTAGAGGATGGAAGAGTGGCGTCATGAGTGACAAAAGGACCTTAAGGCAAACCACTACCAAGTAACCCTGTGAAACTCCCCCAGTGGTAACTTGGACAGGTCCGTGCTACCTCCAGTGGAGGAGATGGTAGAGTCCCGTGACAAGGCTGCAATCTACCCTGCTATCTTCTCAGCTGTGGGCCCGCTCCTCGGACGCTGCATAACCCTCTCACAAGACTCTCCTGCTATGTCTCTTCCTGCCACACCCAGTACAAGATGCTTGTTTGAAGGAGCATATTTAAGACATTATCAACGTTTCTTCCCAGACCATATAAAGCAACTACACATGCGCTCTGGAGGAAAGAAGGTCCAAAATGTCCCTCTGCCCAACATACAGAAAGAGGTTTGTGTGGTTTAGGGGCATGGCTTATCACAAACTATGTTTTACCTCTTAGGGGAGGAGCCATTTGGTGAACTGCAATGTATGCTACATGTCTACAGACCGACCAGAGGAAAAGCCAAACTTCACCGGCCAGAAATGTGAGCTTGTGTCTCTACTGGAGGAAAAGGTGCAGAGTCTTCAGGAGAGAAGAGCTACAATGAAACGTATTAAGAAAGATGAGGATTTTCTGGAGTAGAAGAAAATCTTCAAAATGTTGAAGGAAAAGAAATGTCCAGAGTACCTGCAGAAGCCGAGGAATGGAAGCATGTGACCCGAAGAAGCTGGAGGATCAGGAGTCAGCCAGCACCCATACTGTTCGGGAAGCGGTGCCAGGTTCTCACCCAGGGGGAGCGGGTACTGGTTTCTGAGCAGAAGGAAAAAGAGGTAGAGAAAGAAATGACTCTACCCACAAAGAGCAGTGTAGTAAGCACACAGAGTCCTCTTCAATGGAGGCAAAGAAGTGCTGTTGTGAAGAAGAGGAGTAGAGTGGTGGTTGTGGGGGATTCCCTATAGAGAGGAACAGAGGCTGCTGCCCCGGTGGATGGCCATGGAAATACTAAATTTCCTAGATTTGGATTCCTAGACCGTGGAGTGAATTACCTATATAATGGACTGCTTGCTAGAGATGGTTGTACCTTACAGACAGGTAAGCATATATTTGGTGGGCGCCTTGCTTCACTCATTAGGAGATCTTTACACTAGAACAATATGGGAAGGGAAGGGAAAGGTAAAAATATACAGCTAATTAATACATTTGAGAATCTTGTTATTAGAAGAGGGAAGAAAGAACAAAGAGAAACAATACAGAAGGAAAGTAGAGGAGCAAGAGACCCCGATCACAAACTAACATGTTTCTACACAAATGCCCATAGCATGGGGAACAAACAAGGAGAATTGGAGCTCCAAACACAGGAAGAGAAATATGATGTCATAGGCATCACGGAAACTTGGTGGGATGATACACATGATTGGGATACAAGGCTTGTAGGATACAATGTATTTATAAGGAACAGACCTAATAAAAGGGGGGGAGGTGTTGTGTTGTATGTTAGGAGAACATTCATCTCCACAGAGATTCAAGCTTCAGAGCTGGGAGTTCTGTAGAAACTGTTTGGGTAAGAATACAGGGAGAGAACAACAGAAAGGACACCATTGTAGGCATTTACTATAGGCTGCCTGGACAAGCAGAAGATATGGAGGAACTCTTTCTACATCAGATGGCCAAGCTCTCAAAGAAGCCCAACAGAGTGATCATGGGAGATTTTACCCATCCAGACATTTGTTGGGAATCTCTCAGGTAAAAGTAATGGGTCCAACAGATTCTTATCCGCTCTTGTGACAACTTTATCTTCCAGAAGGTAGAAGAGAAAACAAGGGGATCTGCTATCTTGGGTCTAATACTTACCAACCGGGAGAGCATGGTTGAGGAAGTAAGGGTGGCTGGGACCTTAGGAGGCAGTGAGCATGATATCCTTGGATGTTGGATAACAAGGGGAGGAAGACCTGAGAAGACTCAGACCTCAAGGATGGATTTCAGAAAGGCAGATTTCAATGAACTGAGAAAGAGGATAGGAAGAATCCAATGGCTGGATGTTCTTTAGGACAGAAATGTCCAAGAAGAAGCACAATCGTTACCAATCCCTAAAAGAAGGAAGAATGGGAAGCATTTAAAGAGACCAGGATGGATAAACACAGAACTTGTGCACATGTTAAAAAGTAAGAAAAATATGTTTATCAAATGGGAAGAGGGGGAATATCTAAAGAAGAATATAATGGGGTCTGCAGAAACTGTAGGGCAAGTGTCAGAGAAGATAAAGCTGATAATGAATTGAGACTTGTAACAGAGGCCAAAAGCAATTAAAAGGGATTTTGGGGGTCAAAAGCAAAAGAAAAGTCAAAGCTGCTATTGGATGCTTACAAGATGAAAATGGTGAATTGGTTAAGAATGATGTTGAGAAGGACGAACATTTAAATTCCTATTTTGTATCTGTTTTCTCTCAGAAAGTAGATGAAACATCAGCTGATGTTCCCTGTGCTATTGGGGGATACATGAATGCAGGCTATCTATATGCAGAGACATGGTGAGCGAACACTTAGCTAACTTAAATGAATTCAAGTCTCAAGGTCCAGATGAATTACATCCTAGGATACTAAAGGAAGCAGCGGAGGCAATTGCTGAACTACTCGCCATAATCTGTGAAAATTCCTGGAAAACAGGAGAAGTCCCAGAAGATTGGAAAAGGGCAAATGTTGTCCCTGCCTTCAAAAAAGGGAAGATGGTGAATCCAGGAAACTACAGGCCTGTGAGCCTGACTTAAACAGCATGTATGTAAGTACTTGAATGAGATTGGAGTAATTAACCGGAGCCAGCATGGGTGTGTAACAAGCATGTCATGCCAGACGAATCACCGACTGGGTTGAGCAGGGAAATGGATATAGTATATCTTGACTTTAGTAAAGCACTTTACAATGTATCTCATTCCATGCTTATTGAAAAAATGACCAAATCAAGGATTGACAAGGCGACTGTTAGCTGGATTCACAATTGGCTGAGTGATTGTACTCAGAGAGTGGTCATAAATGGCTGCACATCCAAGTGGAAGAATGTATCAAGTGGGACCACAAGGCTCTGTCCTGGGCCCAGTGTTGGTCAACATTGTTATAAATTATCTGGAGGAGAGAATTGATGGGAAACTGATCACATTTTACGCCGACACAAAGCTAGGAGGGATAGCTAACACTAGGGAAGAGAGAGAGAGGATTTAAAGAGATCTAGAAAAGCTTGTACAGTGGTCAGCGACTAACAGAATGGTATTTAACAAGGAGGGATGCAAAGTCCTACAACTGGGCAAGAAAAATGAAGAAAGCACATACAGAATGGGAGGAATTGGGCTAAGCAGCAGCACATGTGAAAAAGACTTGGGTATACTAATAGATCATAGACTGAACTGTCAGGACAGTGTCCGGGATATGGGGGTCCCTGATATATCCCGCAACCCCTGTCCCTGCCTACTTGCCCCCCTGGGCTAACCCCCAGGGCGACAACTGGGCGGCGGTCCCTACCCTCACTAGGGAAGCGGGACACGGGAAGACAAACAGACACTGAAGACAAACAACGGTAGAACGGTCAGACAATCCGGGTCGGCAACAGGAGGGTACGCAGTACAGGGGGGTCAGGCAAAAACGTAGTCAAGGTCCAAAAGCAGGGGTCAAGAAAAACCGGGGTCACAAACAGGAGTCAAAGAATACGCGGGTGCAGCTGGAAGACCAAACTAACACTGGCAAGGCCTGAGAGGAAAACACACCTATTTAAATGCTGTCAGCGCTCCCGCCCCAGAAGCTGATTGGGGCGGGGAGCCTGACAGCAGCAGGGCTAATCAGGGCGGTGCTGGGGGCACGCCCCCAGTCTCACTGCACAGACAGTTACCAGGGAAGCCAGCCTGGTAGTCAAGCGACTAGAAGCACCAGCTGCCTCCCTAGCAACCCGGCGGCGACCAGTCTTACAGCGGCCCGGGGAGATCACAAGAACCGGGGTACCTCTGCGCCGTGCTCCTGTACCCCGGGTGGCCGGACCGGTGGTGCGGGCACGGCGGCCCCGAGAGTTGCCGGTTCTGACAGTACCCCCCCTTCTACGGGGGGACACCGGACCCCCATGGCCAGGTGCGGGCTTAAGCGGGAAAGCCCTGTGGAATGCCTGGACTAGGCGTGGCGCATGAACGTCCCTGGCAGGGACCCACGTCCTATCCTCAGGGCCAAATCCTCTCCAGTGGACCAGGTACTGCAGCACACCTCTAACCCGTCGGGCATCCACCAGCCTTTCTACTTCATACTCCAGTTCCCCCTGTACCAGAGAAGGAGGAGGCGGGTTCTGGGTGGGTAGAACTGGAGTCACATACTTCTTAAGTAAGCTTTTGTGAAAAACCTTGTGGACCTTCCAGGGGTCAGGAAGTGCCAACTTATATGACACCGGGTTGATGACCTGAGAAACAGTAAATGGGCCAATGAACCGAGGAGCAAGTTTCAGGGAGGGAACCTTGAGTCTCAGATTCTTGGAAGACAACAAAACTTGCTCCCCGGCTACAAAAGGTGCAGAGATGGTACATCTTTTATTTGCGTATTTACGCAGTTTCTCTTGGGAACCCTGAAGGTTCTTACGAACCTGGGCCCAAACTGTGCACAGTTCCTCAGAGGATATGTCGGCGGCCGGATTGTTCGAGACCACAGGAGTGGAAAGCGAGAACCGGGGATGAAACCCATAGTTACAAAAAAAAGGTGACAATTGGGTCGACGAGTTAACATGGTTGTTGATAGCAAATTCGGCGAGAGGTAAGTAGTTGGCCCACTGATACTGGTTATCAGAGACAAACAGTCGCAGATACTGGATAAGTTCTTGGTTCATTCGTTCCGTTTGTCCGTTACTCTCGGGATGGAAAGCGGAGGAGAAGGACAAATTTACGTTTAGATTTTTACAGAAGGCTCGCCAGAAGCGAGCGACGAACTGAACCCCTCTATCTGACACAATGTCCTCGGGGATCCCATGTAACCGAACAATCTCCTTGATGAACATTTCAGACAGAAATTTGGCGTTAGGCAACTTGCAAAGCGGAACAAAATGTGACATTTTAGAGAAACGGTCTACTATTACCCAGATGACCGTATTCCCCAGCGAGGATGGCAGATCAGTAATAAAATCCATGGACAAATGGGACCATGGCCTGGACGGAATGGGCAAGGGAAGAAGAGGACCCTCAGGACGTCTCCTGAGATTCTTCCCCCTTGCGCAAACCGGGCACGCGGACACAAATACCCGTACCTCCTTGGCCATGTGCGGCCACCAATAGTGTCTGGATACTAACTCCAGCGTACCCCTGATGCCGGGGTGTCCAGCTAGGACAGAAGCGTGTGTCTCCTCTAACACTTTCAATCTCAGTGACAATGGGACAAATAATTTGCCTTCCGGAAGGGCTTCAGGAGCAGATTGTTGAGCGGCGTGAATGAGAGGTGAAAGGTCGGAGGAGACAGCAGCGAGGACCACCCCAGGGGAGAGAATGCTCTCAGGCTCCGGCTCGGCAGGTTCCGGAGAACCAAAGCTCCTAGACAGGGCATCAGCCTTGACATTCTTAGAACCGGGTCTATAGGTAACAACAAAATTGAACCGAGAGAAGAACAAGGCCCAGCGGGCTTGCCGAGCATTTAACCTCTTAGCGGAATCTAGATAGGTGAGGTTTTTATGGTCTGTGAGTACCGTGATCTGGTGATGGGCTCCTTCCAAAAAATGCCTCCACTCTTCGAAAGCCCACTTAATCGCCAGCAATTCCCGGTTGCCTATATCATAGTTCCGTTCGGTGGAAGAGAACTTCCTAGAAAAATAGGCACACGGTCTAAGGTTGGTGAGAGTGGAGGGACCTTGGGACAGTACCGCTCCCACACCAAACTCAGAGGCATCTACTTCCACCAAAAAAGGGCTGGACAGATCTGGTTGTACTAGGACAGGTGCAGAAGAGAACGCCGCCTTTAGGGTATCGAAGGCCCTCAGAGCCTCAGAAGACCAGGTCCTCACATCTGCCCCCTTTCTGGTGAGGTCCGTTAGAGGTTTAGCCACCACGGAGAAGTCTTTGATGAATTTGCGATAGTAGTTGGCGAAGCCGAGGAAGCGTTGAAGGGCTTTCAACGACCCTGGCTGGGCCCACTCCGTGATGGCTTTCACCTTTTCAGGATCCATCTGGAAGTCGCATGGCGTGATGATATACCCCAAAAATGATATCTTTTGTACCCCGAACACACATTTCTCGAGTTTAGCAAACAGCTTGTTATGTCTGAGTCGAGCTAGTACAGTCAGAACGTGAGTATGGTGACTTGGCAAGTCGGAGGAAAAAATCAAAATGTCGTCTAGATATACAACCACGAACACCCCCATGATATCCTGAAACACTGAGTTCATGTACCCCTGAAAAATGGCGGGGGCGTTACACAATCCAAAAGGCATAACTAGGTATTCAAAATGCCCGAGGGGCGTATTGAAGGCGGTTTTCCACTCATCCCCCTCCCGAATGCGGATGAGGTTGTATGCTCCCCTGAGATCAAGTTTAGAAAACCATCGGGCACCAGCGACCTGGTTGAGGAGGTCAGGAATGAGTGGAAGGGCATACTGGTTTCGGACTGTGATCTTGTTTAGCTCTCTATAGTCGATACAGGGCCGGAGACCCCCATCCTTCTTCTCCACGAAGAAAAACCCGGCACCCACCGGGGATTCTGAGGGCCGGATGTGCCCCTTGGCCAGGCTGTCCTGGATATAGTCCCTCATGGATTCTCTCTCAGGAACCGTAACGTTATAAATGCGGCCCTTAGGAAGTTTGGCCCCAGGAATCAAGTCTATTTTACAGTCCCATTCCCTATGAGGGGGCAGAGCTTCAGATAATTGTTTGGAGAACACGTCAGAAAACTCGGAGAGGTAATCTGGTAGGGGGGTCCCCTCGCAGGTGGAGATTCCCACCTTCACCGCACAAAGGTGGTTGGCACAGCGGGGACCCCACTTTACCAGTTCCAACGTGTCCCAATTTACTACCGGGTTGTGCTCCCGGAGCCAGGGGAGGCCTAGGACGACGTCCACAGACAAATCTCTCATCACTAGAAAGGTGCAGGTTTCCACGTGTAAGGCTCCTATCGTAAACCTTACTTCAGGGGTAACCAGATGAACCACCCCTGCTTGCAATGGGGTGGAGTCCACTCCTGAAACCAGAATCGGGGTCTCTAAACGTAAAAAAACCCCGGACAGTTGAGCAACGAAATTAAAGTTAACGAAATTCGCCGCAGCCCCAGAATCAACAAAGGCTTGCCCAGTACGGTGGAAAGCATGAAATTCTAGGGTGCAAGGCAATAACATTTTGGATAACACAGGGAGTACCTTAGCTCCTAGACAGTCCTCCCGACAACTGCCTAGGAGCGGGAGTTTTCCTGCCGTGGCTTCTTAGTGCAGGTGGCAATGCGGTGACCCGGCTCCCCACAGTAGAAGCAAAGATTCTTCTTCAGGCGATATTCCCGTCGCTGCTTGGGGTTCATGGCTCCCAGTTCCATGGGCTCGGTGGTGGGAAGTGAGAGAGTCAGGTCAGTAGAAGAAGTGGGCGTGGGGAGTGGAGTGGCCCGAGCGGCGTGTCGGCCCCTCAAACGTCGGTCGGCCCGAATAGCAAGCGTCATGGCTTGCTCCAGGGTTCTAGGCTCTGGGTGGGCCACAAGTAGGTCCTTGAGACCCTCAGACAGACCGGTCAAAAATAAGTCTTTTAGGGCGGCATCGTTCCACCCGGATTCCGTACAATGTTGACGGAATTGGGAACAGTAGTCCTCCGCCATTTTACAACCCTGGCGCAGGGCCAGAAGTTTGGAGACTGCGTAGCCCGCCCGGTCGGGTTCGTCATAAATTTGACCCAGGGCGGAAAAAAAGGCGTCAAGGGATAGTCGGGCTGGAGAGCCTGCTGGTAGCGAGAAAGCCCAATTTTGGGGGTCCCCCCTCAGGCGGGTAATTACAATTCCCACTTTCTGATATTCAGTACCAGAGGAGTGGGGTCGGAGATCAAAGTAGAGCTTGCAGCTCTCTCTAAATGCAAAGAACTGACCTCTCTCTCCAGAGAAGCAGTCCGGCAGCGTGGCTCGGGGTTCTGACATAGTCCCGGGAGCGGAAGGGGGCTGCATGGGACCTGCAGCCGCCACTTGTTCCTGTAGCTGCATGCGGGCGGTTAGGTCCTGGACAAGGTTAGTAAGGACCTGGACCTGGTTCGCTAACGCAGCCACGGCCTCCATCGAGGGATTCAAAGTAGCCGGGCGGATGCACGAGTCTGACCTACCTTCGGCCAGTGTTACTGTCTACTGTCAGAACCGGCAACTCTCGGGGCCGCCGTGCCCGCACCACCGGTCCGGCCACCCGGGGTACAGGAGCACGGCGCAGAGGTACCCCGGTTCTTGTGATCTCCCCGGGCCGCTGTAAGACTGGTCGCCGCCGGGTTGCTAGGGAGGCAGCTGGTGCTTCTAGTCGCTTGACTACCAGGCTGGCTTCCCTGGTAACTGTCAGGACAGTGTCCGGGATATGGGGGTCCCTGATATATCCCGCAACCCCTGTCCCTGCCTACTTGCCCCCCTGGGCTAACCCCCAGGGCGACAACTGGGCGGCGGTCCCTACCCTCACTAGGGAAGCGGGACACGGGAAGACAAACAGACACTGAAGACAAACAACGGTAGAACGGTCAGACAATCCGGGTCGGCAACAGGAGGGTACGCAGTACAGGGGGGTCAGGCAAAAACGTAGTCAAGGTCCAAAAGCAGGGGTCAAGAAAGCCGGGGTCACAAACAGGAGTCAAAAGAATACGCGGGTGCAGCTGGAAGACCAAACTAACACTGGCAAGGCCTGAGAGGAAAACACACCTATTTAAATGCTGTCAGCGCTCCCGCCCCAGAAGCTGATTGGGGCGGGGAGCCTGACAGCAGCAGGGCTAATCAGGGCGGTGCTGGGGGCACGCCCCCAGTCTCACTGCACAGACAGTTACCAGGGAAGCCAGCCTGGTAGTCAAGCGACTAGAAGCACCAGCTGCCTCCCTAGCAACCCGGCGGCGACCAGTCTTACAGCGGCCCGGGGAGATCACAAGAACCGGGGTACCTCTGCGCCGTGCTCCTGTACCCCGGGTGGCCGGACCGGTGGTGCGGGCACGGCGGCCCCGAGAGTTGCCGGTTCTGACATGAACATGAGTCAACAATGTGATGCAGCAGCCAAAAAGGCAAACACAATTCTGGGATGTATTAAGAGAAGCATAGAGTCTAGATCCCGTGAGGTCATTATCCCCTCTACTCTTCCATAGTCAGAACTTATCTGGAATACTGGGTCCAGTTCTGGGCACCCCACTTTATAAAAGACATTGACAAACTGAAGCAAGTTCAGAGAAGAGTTACCAAGATGGTGAGTGGTCTGCAAATCATGTCCTATGAGGAACGGGTAAAGGATCTGGGAATGTTTAGCAGAAGAGAAGGCTGAGAGGAGACTTAATAGTTGTCTACAAATATCTGAAGGGCTGTTACAGTGCAGAGGGATCAGCCCTATTCTCATCTGCACAAGGAAAGACTAGAAGCAATGGGGTGAAACTGAAAGGAAGGAGACACAGATTAGATATTAGACAGTGAGGGTGATCAATGAGTGGAACAGGTTGCCACGGGAGGTGGGGAGTTCTCCTTCAATGAAGGTCTGCAGAGGCTGGACAGACATCTGTCTGGGATGATTTAGTGATCCTGCACTGAGCAGGGGGTTGGACCCGATGACCCCGGAGGACCTGATGACCCCAAAGGACCCGATGACCCTGTAGGACCCAATGACCTCAGAGGTCCCTTCCAACTCTACCATTCTAGGATTCTATATTTTAGTGGCCGCAACTAGCAATTTTGCCTCCGTAAGTGGCCTCAATAGTAATAGTGCCCACAGCAGTGTTCTCAGTAGTATCAGAGTCCCCAGTAGTGGCTCCAATAGTAATATCTGCGCAGACGCCGGGGGAGAGGTCAGAAGTCACAGGCTTTGATTAGAGTAACGATGGCCTACAGGAGCTACAGAGAGAGAGAGAGTGAGATAATGTGCGGGTCCAAAGAAATGTATGTGCACCACACCTAAAAAGTATCCGTATGCCCCAAAAATATGTGAACTGCTAAAAAGTATGCATGCCCTCTCCTAAGTATGTGTACTCCCTCACAAAAAAGTATGTGCAGCCCCCTGAAAAGTATGTGCACCATCTCCAAATACTATGCAAGCCCCCCAAAAAAGGTGTATGTGACCCCCCCCCCCAAAAGGCAGTGTGCCCCATTCAAAAAAGTATGTGCACCCCTCACCCTCAAAAGGTAAGCCTTGATGATGTAAAATTGTCCGTGGACCAATAAAATTTATTAGCAATCTTAATTTAAAAAAATCATTGTATACAAAGAAACTTCTCGCTGATCAGAAGCGAATATATAAGACCAAGACAATGCATGGAAGCCGTGCGGCGGCTCCAGATTATGTATGTTAAAGTTTTTATAAGCAATGAAAGAAACGACTGACAAGATCTTTGGAGCCGGCGGATCCCTCGGCACAACGGGCTTCATTGTCAGTAAGAGGTGGAATAGACTCTGCAAGGTGAAATGCTGAATTACCTTCTCCTTCATTCCTCGAGGCCAGCCGCGCTCTTGCGTCTAAATTGCTACTATGAAGATGACATTTCTTTACAATGCGGTTGCCATGACAACACATCCGGAACAAACTGTATTGATGCACCCATTGCTGCAGTCCCTCTCTAATGTAAAGCTCTACGGATAACAGAGCGAGGAACCGCAGAGTTCACGAAGGTGGAAGAGCATGGTAAAAGGCAATGTGGCCATCTACACAGTCTCGCCTCTCCGGGTCCTCAGTCATGGCCATATCCGTCACTTGGCTTCTGCATACTGTTTAGGAAGCAACAGACCGCATAGGGAAGGGGCTAGTGACTGGGGGGCGTGAGGGCTTAGAAAGGGTTAACAGAGGAAGCGACTGGGGAGGAGGGATTTGAGTAGAGGAAGAAGAGAGAGGAAGGGGAGGAGTCGGCAGTCCACGAGGAGAAGAGGAAGGGAGAAGACGCACGGACCCCAGACTCTGCAAAACCCAGGATTCAAACCCTGCAAGTCACAGGACGCAAGACCCAAGACCCTGCAAGTCCCAAGACCGAAGACCCTGCAAGTCCCAAGACCGAAGACACCGCAAGTTCGGCATGGAACAATTGATGCAGCAAATAAAGGAAGCGGTGGCCAGCCAAGGACCACAATGGCTGCTACAGATGGCTGCCGAAGTGAGTGCCGCATCGCCGAGGGAAGCCGGGGCTGAAAGAAACCCTCCGGAGCCGGCTGCCGCCCCGGAGCCCCGCGGAAGACCCATCAGAAGAAGGCTCCCCCCTGCCAGGCTGAGCCCTAGTCCAGCTGCGAAGAAGGGGGGAAGAAGGGGGAGTCCTGGAGGCAAGAAAGATGGCGGGAGCGGTTTGGCGCAGTCGCAGCGCAAGGGACAGAGGCGCAGTCTGGGCGCACGGGGAAGCGGCACCGAAGCTCCGCAAGCGATCGATCGAGGACTTCCCGGGACGATGCAGACGGCGATCGGTGGTGGTAAGTCCAGCGCGGGAGGGGGGTTCCCCGTGGCTGTCCGACGAGCGGTAGCGGGGCAGCCGATGCAGCCCTTGCGCGGCACAGGTGGAGGGCGGAGGGAGTGAGTCCCCTTACAGCCCGGAGCCTGACAATGAGCGGGACATGAGGCAGAGGAGCGAAGCGGCCACCGGAGGAGCCGTTAAGAGCGTGCGGCTAGCGGTTAGGAGCGGGAGGGGGGAGGCAGGAGGGGGGGGAGAGAGAGAGTAGCGCGGGAAGCAGTAGCAGCATGGTGCAGGCCGTAAGCGGGCTTTCCCCCATATCACAACGGGACGCAGCGTCCCATGCGACAACGGCTGCCAGCAGGCGGTACACGGCGCGCGTAGCAGAGGGAACAGAGAGGGAGTGTTATGGGGGGGGTCGTGCGAGGTACAATAGAGCAGTAGGCATTTCTCCTCGCACGAATGTTGGGAATGAGGATTTAGAGCATAGAGCGTACGCCAGCGGCGGGCGAGTGGTAGCAGGACACAGCGCAGAAGGCAAGAGAAGGGCTAGGAGGGATACGCAATCCAGCTCTTCGACGCCAACTTCAGGCGACGAATACGCCAGCTGCGGTAGAACCCCTCGTGCGGGGCAGCGCAAGCGTGCAGAAGCGGGCCTACACAGCAGCGGGCGTAGCAGCCAAGTGGTAGAGGCTTGGGCTCCGCGGTCTACTTTTCATGTGTCCCCGGCTACTTCCGCAGATATTAGGCGAGCCAGCCATAGCGGCAGGCAGCGTGAGGCGATTGCGGCCTGCGGGGCTTCAGACGCACGGAGCCCAGGAAACCGTGGTGTTGCCCACGACAGGGCTCTAGTACGACACACGGCTCAGAGTTCTATGGTTCACAGAGCGAGACCACCCGCCCCCGTTTATCCCTTGGCAGGGCCGGAGGACGACAGAGCGGGTGAGTCAGCATGTGGTAAAGTCTGGGGCACTGCATCGCCCGGTGGTGTTAATGATTTCATGGTAGCGCTGAGAGCGCTGGTTAAACAATTTGATCAAAGAGGACTACCAGTGTCCTATGCGCATCCAGGGAGCCGAGGCTCGCCTGAGGTTGGTTTGTTGGCTCACGCACCCGGGTCTGCGCCTGTGGAGGCGAGCGGGACAAGCAAAGAGCTTGGAAAGGATGGTTTGAGGTTTGCGGATTCGCTATTTTGTGGCGTGGCCCCGCTGGGTGTGGGCCTCGCGGACGATGTGTTGGAAAAAATAAGGAACGGTTGTTATGTCGACATTTGGTCACTCCTGTCTGTGGAGCACGTCGCGGTCGATAAGGAATGTTTTTCGGAACGGGACGGTGACAAAAAACCCAAAATCGCGAAAACGTTCAGTAATTGGTTACAAGCTATCTTGACCCTAGCTCATGTTGTTTGCCAGCAGCATCCGCAGAAAGGTCCGGAGCTGCTGGTATACATTAATACCATACACAGCGCCTACAAGCTGCACGGAGGTGCGGCTTGGTGGCGTTATGACGTGGATTTTCGTCGACGTATTTCGGGTATAAAGAATGTCAGTTGGGCTACGAAGGTGACTGACGCCTGGATTCAGCTAATCCTGGTGCAGAAGCCGCCCAAAACATTTTTTCCAGGAACCACCACAGGAGCCAGCATGGGACAACAGGCACCTGTGGTGCACAAGCCCTCGGGTTCCTGTTGGGCGTTCAATGAAGGTCATTGTCGCTTCCTTGCCTCATGCAAATTTCGGCATGAGTGTTCATTTTGCGGAGGATCACATGCAGCAGTGCGCTGCTTTAGACGTCAAAAGACAACGACAGTCCCAGCCGTGCCCGCGGCTGGGAACAACCCCAGTGAGCGTCCGGTACCTGGATTGGTGGTTGGCCAGGTACCACAGGAAGCAGGAGGCAAATCTGCTTAAAGTGGGTTTCACCTCTGGTTTTGTCATTCCCCACATCCCGGGTTCGGCCCTTACGCTTAGCCGCAACTTAAAATCGGCGCGCAACAACAAGGACTTAGTGATGGATAAGCTGCTAAAGGAAGTAGAACTGGGTCGCATGGCGGGTCCTTTCAGGGAGCCGCCGTTTGAGAATTTGCGGGTTTCTCCATTGGGATTGGTCCCAAAAAGGGAACCAGGCAGGTTCCGGCTTATCCATCACTTGTCTTTCCCAACCGGCGACTCCGTCAACGACGGGATCTCAAAAGAACAGACTACGGTGTCGTATACATCGTTCGACAGGGCGATAGACCTGGTACGGCAGGCGGGTCCCGGAGCTCTGCTGGCAAAGGCGGATATTGAATCAGCCTTTCGGCTGCTTCCGGTGCACCCACATTGTTTCCATCTACTGGGTTGCCTGGTTGACGGTTTGTACTTCGTGGATATGTGCCTGCCAATGGGCTGCTCCATCTCGTGCTACTATTTCGAGGTCTTCAGTTCCTTTCTGGAATGGATGCTGAGATTCGAGACGGGCATCTCATCGGCATTACATTATTTAGATGATTTTCTGTTTGTCGGGCCGTCGAGTTCAAAAGTATGCGATTTTCTACTCTCGTCGTTTCAGGCGCTGATGGAGAAGGCGGGTGTCCCGCTGTCGCGGGAAAAAACAGTCGGTCCTTCGTCGTGCCTCACCTTCTTGGGCATAGAAATAGACACTAGCGAGATGGTTTTTCGGCTACCGGAGGATAAAGTGGCGAGATTGCGGCAAGCGGTAGAAATGGTCGGCAGTTCGCGCAAGGCTACACTGCACCAGTTTCAAGTGTTGACGGGTTTGCTAAATTTCGCTTGCTGGGTCATTCCCATGGGCCGCCCGTTTTGCTAGGCGTTTATCGTTGGCAACGACGGGAGTTAGAGAAAAGCACCATTTTGTCAGAGTGACGAAAGGAATCCGGGCGGACCTACACGTATGGCAGATTTTTCTCCAGACTTTTAACGGTCAGGTGATTTGCCAATCGGGAGAAGTGGCGAACGGGAAGTTGTCCCTTTTTGCGGATGCGTCGGGTGCTCGTGGTTTCGGAGTCATACTGGAGAACAGTTGGTGTAACGCTCCATGGCCGGCGGAGTGGGTGTCAAGACGGTGGGTGAAGAACATCGCATTATTGGAAATTTTCCCCTTGATGGTGGCCATGGAGATCTGGGGAGCAAGGTTGGAGAACAAGAATATCTGTTTTTGGTCAGATAATCAGACGGTGGTCAGAGCTGTAAACAAGCAGTCTTCCTCATCCTTACTGGTCTTGGCGGTGCTTCGCCACTTGGTTTTAAGATGCTTGCAGTATAACATTAAATTGAAGGCAAGACACGTGCCAGGTATCTTTAATAGAACTGCTGACGCTCTTTCTCGTTTCCAGATGGAGAGTTTCAGGGAGCGGCACCCGACGGCGGACGTCGAGGGGGTATGTTGCCCGGCTTTCTTGTGGGAGATAGTAGAAGAGAGCTCCTAACTCTGATTCGCAATTCAGTGGCGGAATCAACGTGGAAGCGGTATAATACTATTTGGAGTGCATGGATGGCGATAGCGGGGGGTCAATTTCCCGATGGAGAGCAGGCTAGATCGGTGACGCTAAATATGTTAACGGACCTGTGAAAACGGGGCGTTTCAGCGGACGCGGCGCGGAAGCACCTCACGGCAATCGCCTTTTTGCTTAAGCTTCATGGCGCACGCGATGTAACCAAAGGTTTCGTCTTTGGTCAGATAGTCAAGGGTTGGAGGAAAGAGAAGTCGTCTAAAAACGGCAGGCGACCAATAACCTTTGAATTACTGGGAGCTATGCTAGAAGTATTGGAGTTGGTTTGCAGTAACGAGCAGGAGGTGGCGTTGTTCCGGGCAGCTTTTTCGCTCACTTTTTTCGTGGCGCTGCGGCTGGGGGAGCTAGTATCCCCCTGCAGGACGAGACCGGGCGGCCTGTCTTTCGCGGATGTCATATGTAGTGATCAAGATTTAAAGCTATGTATCAGGAAGTCCAAAACGGACGTCTATGGCGCAGGCGAATGGCTGCGTATAGCAGCTATAGGATCCGGATGGTGCCCAGTGGCCCTACTAAGAGAGTTTATGGTGAAGCATAGAGGATCGGGTCCTCTCTTAGCGCATGCGTCAGGCTCCCCGTTAACGAAATTCCAGTTCGGGGCAGTCATGCGCGCATGCCTGTCTAGGTTAGGTTTTGAGCCAAGCGATTTCGGCACGCACTCTTAGAATTGGTGCAGCGACGTCGGCTTTTGCTTGTGGCTTGAAAGGGGAAGAGGTGAAGAGGGTGGGCCGATGGAGGTCTGAGGCGTACAGGTCTTACGTCCGACCGGATCTGAGAGTATTATGATAACCTCTGAGTAAATAGTTTTGGTGTGGTGTGTTTGGTGCTTTCTTTTGTTTTTTCCTTTACAGAATCAGGCTGGACAGTTTTGTTGGTCGGCCATTCCTATATATATTGGGCCGAGAAAAGAGCGGGGTCCAGGCCCATGGGTGCGAACCTTGGATTACAAGAAGCACAAGTGCGATGTCACGGTATCAGGGGTTTGCAATGGGCCAGGCTGCTCCATGAAGTCCTGTGTATCAGCAGATGGTCTCCGGAGAAGGTGGTTTTAGTTATTCATGCCGGAGGGAACGATTTAGGAAGGGTGAAGGTAGCAGAGCTAACGGCATTAATGAGGGAGGACATGGTTCGTTTTAGAAAGTTTTTTAAAGAGGTTATATTAGTTTGGTCGGATATTGTTGTGAGGAGATGTTGGAGGGAAGCGAGGGACGAGAAGCCATCGAGAGGGTGAGGAGAAGCATCAATTTTAAAATGTCTAAGTTTGTTAGATCATTAGGTGGGGTAGCCATTAGACATTGGGAGTTAGGAGGGAGCCGGGGATGATGAGGTGCGACAGGGTGCACCTCAGCGACATAGGAATAGATGCATTCCTTTCAGGGCTACAGGACGGGGTGGAGGCGGCTTTGTCGCTGGCATGTGGGGGCGGAGTGCAGCGTAGATCTACGCTGCATCCTTCGTGGCGGTAGAAATTGGACTTTCCATGCCAGCTGGGGAAGGAAGGCGTTTAAAGGCCATTCGTGGGCTTTCTCACGCCTGGTTACAATTTTTGGACTTTCAGAACTTAACAAGACGTTTTAGGCATGGGAAGAAATAGGAGTAAAAGTTTAAAAAATGTTTGGTTATATAAAATTTTAATAAAGCTGTGGCTTTCCCACAAAATTTATGCCAGCAAGGTATGTTGTGTCATTATTATGGTTTGGGGAGCAAGTTTAGAGGTAGGGGTAGTCCCCCCAGTCATAAGAGCTACTATTGGTGCAGCGTCTGAGGAGCGGGCGCACAGCCGAGGAGACAGCAGGGTAGATTGAGGCCTTGTCATAGGGCTCTACCATCCCCTCCCCTGGGGGTAGCACGGGATCCGACCAAGTTACACTGAGGGAGATCACAGGGAAAACCTAATCCGCAGTATATTTTAGAGACCTTTGTCACTCGTGACACCATTGTTTCATTCTCTGCAGTGAATCCAGAAGTTGGAATAAAATATCGCACACACAGGGATATCTTTCTGAGCAAAACTGGGAATAAATGGTTTACAGTTCACAAAATAGGCATCAGCCATCAGGACCCAGGTGCAGACACAATAGTGGTGTGACAGGGAGGAATCACAGGATGACAGATGAGTCCACAGTCCCAGTTATCTGTGGGGTTCTGCTCCCGGTCGCTCTCTTTACTCTCTCTCCATATTTACCGGTACACACTCACAGTTAGAGGTCACACTCAGCGCTGCCTGGCGGTTCCTCTCACTCTGTCTCAGTTCTTCATCTCAGCATCGAGGAGGCCTGGGTGAATTGGTCCCACGGTGAACATTAGGCCATCGCTCAGCCTCTTCCATCTTGGGGATCCTTGTGAGCACACTTTCTCCTACTCAATGGAAGTTCTTCTCCCCCAAGACTTCTCTCAGATCAACTTGCAGACCAACTCCAAACTCTGCTGAACTGCTCTTATCAAGACAGACAAGAACAAACCAAAGACCCTTGCACTGTACCTTGCATACACATATATATAACATGATCACGTGACATACAACAAGATACATTTCTCAGACATAACCCAGACGTTAACCTATTTAGTGCTACAGAGGAGTAATACACATCAAATGCGCACACATAGAAGACACTGACAATACAATTATACAGGACAAACACATTCATACTTATGGAGGGGCCACTACATTGGTGCCACCCCAGTCCTGGCGTGCCCCCCCCCCCCCCATCGTGTAAAATTTCCAATTGTATTACCTACTTTCTTTGCTCCATCAAGTCCTGCGTGTCCAAAACACTGCGCCGCCTCCTTATGTACTGACTACTTTTTTAGTTAAATACTCTGAACGGCCTCTTTATTACCCCCCATCTAGTAGAGGTGGGCTCCTTTGTCCTCCAGATCCACCGCGATTTGCCATGTTGTAAATTCCACTCTGTGATGAAATCCTCCTGCAGGAATACCGGCCCCTGCGGACAGGAAGCTTCTTGTAGTTACCACAGGTTAGATGGCGGTGCTGACATGTTCTGACCAGCTGACAGGAAAGGGTCAGCGATTCATGCTGCTTGCACCAAATTCTGCCATCCCATGAGCACATAAATCTGGCTCCATCTGACCAGGAGATGTTTTCCCGCTGCTCCGTGATACAAGTTTTGCGCTCTTTTGCCCGCTGGAGTCTTTCTGTTTCTCTTAGACACAATGGCGCTGGAACTGGTCGCCCGCTGTTATACCATCCGTGCGGAGGAACGGCGAGTTGTGCGTTCGGACATGTTAGTTGGAGCACCAGCGTTGTATTCAGCTGACTGTGCAGCCTGTTGGTCAGAATGATTCCTGACATCCTCCTCCGACCCCTTTCAGTGATGAGTTGTTTCCGTCCGCAGGATCCCCTTTCGCTGGATGTTTTCCTCGATCGCGCCATTCTCTGTATACTCTCCGCACGGTTACATGAGAAAACCCCCCGCGGTTGGCGGTGAGCCCCCGGCTAGTCTAGCACCGATGACCCGCCCCGTTGGAAGTCGCTCCGATCGCTGGATCTTCCATCTAATGTGGATTTACACTGAAACTGATCCGCGGAAAACTTGTCACGTGATTTTATGCTGCACTCCGGGGTCACGGGGGGAATTACGGTACAGGGCGGCGCCAATTCTAAAAGGCTGGGGGTCTAATAAATGGCCATTGTCTCTCATAAATAGGCCATGCAGTGTGTGCATGTATACATACACATATACATACACACATATATATATACACACAAATACATACATATACACACATACATATATACACACATACATATACTTACATACACATAAATACATGTATATATACACACACACACACATATATATATATATATATATATATACACACACACACACACATATATATAATGTGCGTTGTTCTTCCTTTGTCTATATATTAGTGATACTACTTGTTGCTGAGACTTCTAACTGGTTTCCGTTGCCCCATTGGCCGGTCAGGCTGCTCCCATGAGCCTCAGGACTGTTTACATTTGTTAAGCACTAGAAACTGTGTTTATGTATTTTTCCTCTTATTGAGGTTTTTGCCTCAGATTGGACCTTTGCGCTGCAGGAGTGGTAGACAGCAGGCACCTCGTTATGGATTTTGGTATTTGTACAGTCGGACGGACGACCACCAAATCCTCTCCAATGCGCCATAGCCTTTCCGATGTACGAGGTACTGTAACCCCCTTCTCCGCATTCTGGAGTCCAAGATTCTCTCCACCTCATACTCCTCTCCTCGGACCTCCACTGGTGGAGGAGGTGGTTGGAACCTTCCTGGAAAAGCGTTTTCTTTAAGTGGTTTCAGGAGAGTTATATGAATCACAGGCTGGATCCTTAGATTACTAGGCAGGCGCAGACCAAATGCTACTTGGCCCATCCTTGCCCATGATTGGAAATTGGCCCTGTACATTTTCGTCCAAGCTTGGAAGAAGAGACATGGCTCTTCAGGTTAGACAGCCACACCTTGTTCCCTACCTGAAAGGCAGGAGAGGCCCTGCAATGGTGATCTGCAGCTCGTTTGTAGTTGACCGGAGCCTCCTGCAGTATTTTCTTCAATTTTGGCTGAGTTTCCTGTAAGGTTACCAGTCCGTGGTTGGCCGTGGGGACAGAAGTCCTGACCGGGAGGCCCAGAAAGAACACCGGATGTAGTCCATAGTTTGTAAAAAATAGACTCTGTGAGGTAGAGCGGTGTTTGTTCTATTTGAACCCTACTGTTGGTAGGCAGTCCATACAACCATCCTGGAGAATGGAGATGAAGCACTGGAGATGCAGCTCCACAGTCTGGTTTGTTCTTTCAGTCTGGGGGTGATATGCCGAAGAAAGGTTTACGGTGATGCCCAGGGTCGTACAAAAGATCTTCCAGAATTTTTTTTTTCATGGTTTAATCATTTTTTATTAAACATTTATATAAACACAACATATGGTAATCCAGAAAAAAGGAAAATTAAAGAAATAAACAACCTGGTTCTCAGCTGACGCATGGGAGTTCAACATCACTGCAGCATCACTGCAACATCACTGCAGCATCACTGCAACATCACTGCAACATCACTGCAGCATCACTGCAACATCACTGCAACATCACTGCAGCATCACTGCAACATCACTGCAGCATCACTGCAACGGTTCAGCCTTCCCAGCTGATTGTATCTGATAAATTACCATGTAAAATAAAACATACTTAAGAAAACTCACATCCAAGACTCCTTGAATGTGTCTATTGGGGAAAAAGGGGTAAGGGAGAAGGGTTAGAGGGAGGGGGAGGGGCGATATTGGGAGAAATAAAAAATAAATAAAGGTAAAGGGGGAGCAGGTAGTGGGGGGGGGGGGGGGGGGGGAAATGGGCCCTGCATACTTCAGTGATCCAAAACCAAGGAGACCCCAAGGCAGACATCGTATCTGCATCATCCTGATGAGAGTTTCTTAGAGATATGCTCTCCCGAGCTAACGATCTGTAGAGTTAGGTCCTCAATATCCTGTCTAAAGCCATCTCTTAAAGGGATCGGATTCCCTCATGCACATCCACAGCCTCCAGATATCATATATCCTGTCATGCTCTGTCTCATTGTCTACTGCTCCCTCCTCCTCGAACCTCATTAACATGTTGAGTTCTCCACCCTGGTAATCCTTGTATGGGGAGACAGGGACAGACATCCTCACCACAAGAATAAAGAGCCTTAGCAGCTCCGACTTAATCTTGACTACAGATCTGGGGAGCACCATGAGGAGAGCCATCTCCACAGTGAGGAACACTGCGCCTTGGTCATAGTGTTGTAGAGTTGCTCCACAATACGTCAGAGGTCCCTTATCGGGGGGCACTCCCACCATATATGCAGCATAGTTCCCGGGCTACCCTGACATCACCAACACAAGATCTGGGGGTTCATTTGATGCAGCCTTGATGGTGTCCTATACCAGCGGAGGGCACTTCAAAGTTCTGCTCCTGAAGTCTGCTCTTATGGCACCGGAGGAAGGCCTTTTGCCATTCAAGCCTGGATAGTCCCCTTCCCAACTCTTTCTCCCAAGCCCCAGTGTAGCCCGGAAGGGTGTTCCCTGTCTTGCAGGCAAGCAGCAACCTGTATATTACTGAGAACCCATGTTTGATTGGGGATGACAAAGTTCACAGACCTCATTCATGTCCCTAAGGGGGACACCGACTCCCCCAAAATGTCTCCTATGTGTTTAACCCACAAATAAGTCACTACATAAGTCCACTAAATCGAGGAATCAGGGATCTAGGGAGCGCTAGGATTGTGGTGTTATGAACTGTGGCCAGGAACTGAGGGTTTGCCACTATTGGAGCGGTAGGCCCCGGAGAGGACACCAAACCCAACCTCAGGGCGAACATTCCCCAAGCCCAAAGTACGCTCAACATAAAAGGTGAAAGGGCTCAAAGTCCTCTCAGAAACTGCCTTGGGATCCAGGGGGCCCCCTGAGCCCACCTTGTATCTGTCTCATGCTCCATTTCCACCCAAAGATTAGATTACATACTTTTTAACAGGGTGAGAATAAAATTAGCCAGGCAGTCCTTATAGTACAATGAATGTCTGGGAGCCCCAGTCCTCCTTCTACCTTAGGTGAGAAATTTGTATTTTAACCCCTTCGTGACGCGGCCCTTTATTTCCCATTTTCGTTTTTTCCTCTCCCCCTTAAAAAAATCCTAACTCCTTTATTTACCCGTCGCTGTATGAGGGCTTGTTGTTTTTTGGGCCGAGTTGTAGTTTTTAATGGTGCCATTTAAAGTACCATATAATGTACTGAAAAACTTTAAAAAAATTCCAAGTGGAGTAACATGAAAAAAACGACATTCCGCCATCTTTCGGTGTGTCTTGTTTCTACGGCGCACAAACTGCAACAAAAACATCATGATAACTTTATTCTACGGGTCGGTGCGATTACTGCGATACCAAACTTGGAGTTTTTTTACTATACTTCTCTATTTTTCTTCAAAGACATTTAATTTTTTTCAATTATTTTCTGCGCGCAATAACTTTTTTATTTTTCCGTCGACCTAGTTCAGCGAAGGCTCATTTGTTGCGGGATGTCCTGTAGTTTCCATTAGTACTAATTCGGAATACCTACGACTTTTTGATCGCTTTTTATTGCGGTTTTTCTGGGAGACAAGGTGACTGAAAAAGTGCATTTCTGGGTTCTTTATTTTTATACTTTGATAGATCGGACTTTTACGGACGCGGCGATACCAAACATGTATTTTTATTTTATTATTTAGACTTTTTAATTATAGATATGGCAATAAAAAAAACTTTATTGTTCTTTTTTTACGTTTCTTTTAAGTCCCCCTGGGGGACTACAAACAGCAATGCTTTGATCGCTCCTGCAGTATGATGTAATGCTATAGCATTACGTCCTACTGCATACTGACAGGCAGCCTATCAAGCCACCCCATGGGGATGGTTTGATAGGCAGTCTCTCAAGGCACCCCTGGGGCCTTTCAGAAGGCCCCCAGCTGCCATGACACCTGCACAGCTCCCCCGATCTCACCGTGCGGGGGTGGGGCGTACGGGACCCCCAAACAGCGTTCGGGGGCTTTAAATGCTGCTGTCAGAATTGACAGCGGCATTTAAAGGGTTAATAGCCGCGATCGGCCGAACGGCCAATCGCGGCTATTGTCTGCGGGTGTCAGCTGTAGTAAACAGCTGACGCCCGCACTGTATGCAGAGAGGTCACCCCTCGACCTCTCTGCATACATACCCCGACGCTCCAGGACGTAAATGTACGTCCCGGAGGGGGAAGGGGTTAAACGAGGTCTGCGACCCATCCACACAAAATTACCAATCAAGGATCGGATGCTTAGAAAGTATTGCCCACTGAGGTGGATCGGCAGGGTCTGACATGGATATAACAACTTCGGGAGGGAGTCCATTTTGACTGCATTGACCCTACCGGTCCCTGATATAAAGAGCGGGTTCCACCTTCCCAAATCCTCCCTGAGGCTGGCCAAATAGGGCTGAAAGTTTTTCTCAAATATCTGGGTTGTGTCCGCAGGAAGCTGGACCCCCAGGGACTTAATGGAGGAAGTTCTCCACATGAAGGGGAAGGCCTCCGACAATTCTTCCACCTCCCCTTGAGGTAGTGTCACGTTTAACAGCTCTGATTTTTGTACATTAACCTTAAAGTTACTTTCTTGCCCATATCTCACAAATTCCTTCAATAGAGCCAGCACACCCACCCGTGGGTTCGACAGGAACAGGAGGAGGTCATCAGCAAGCAGAGCCATTTTATGTGCAGAAGGTCCCACCACCGTGCCCTTTACTGATCCATTCTTCATAATGACATTAGCTAGGGATTCCACTGATAGGACATAAAGCATAGGGGAGAGAGGGCACCCCTGGCAGTTCCCATTATGGATCTGGATGGGGTCCGACAAAGCTCTATTTACCCTAATTCTGGCTGAAGGGCCGTTATATGGGGCCATGATCTTCTCTAACAGTTCCTCCAGAATTTTGATGTGAACTGTACCCCCCTATCAGAAATTACATCATTTGGTATTCCATGCAGTCCAAAAACTTCTCTGATCACCAGTTCTGCAGTGTACTCCGCCATTGGGATCCCTTTGGTGGGCAGTGACCCCTGCAATACTGCCCCCTGTGGTACCCCACTAGTAATGGTGACCCCTCCAATACTGTACCCCTGTGATACCTGACTAGTAACGTGACCCATCCATAGACTGGTGACATTTAGTGGAGAGTTTACTTTATCAGATATCTAGCATTAGTCCCCTTATTGGTCAGACTTCTAGCATTAGTCCCCTTATTGGTCAGACTTCTAGCATTAGTCCACTCATTGGTCCGGCTTCTAGCATTAGTCCCCTTATTGGTCAGACTTCTAGCATTAGTCCCCTCATTGGTCAGACTTCTAGCATTAGTCCCCTTATTGGTCAGACTTCTAGCATTAGTCCCCTCATTGGTCACACTTCTAGCATTAGTCACCTCATTGGTCAGACTTCTAGCATTAGTCACCTCATTGGTCAGACTTCTAGCATTAGTCACCTCATTGGTCAGACTTCTAGCATTAGTCACCTCATTGGTCAGACTTCTAGCATTAGTCACCTCATTGGTCAGACTTCTAGCATTAGTCACCTCATTGGTCAGACTTCTAGCATTAGTCCCCTCATTGGTCAGACTTCTAGCATTAGTCACCTCATTGGTCAGACTTCTAGCATTAGTCACCTCATTGGTCAGACTTCTAGCATTAGTCACCTCATTGGTCAGACTTCTAGCATTAGTCCCCTTATTGGTCAGACTTCTAGCATTAGTCCCCTTATTGGTCAGGCTTCGAACATTAGTCCCCTTATTGGTCAGACCATTAGCATTAGTCCCCTTATTGGTCACACTTCTAGCATTAGTCCTCTTATTGGTCAGACCTTTAGCATTAGTCCCCTTATTGGTCACACTTCTAGCATTACACCTGTTATTGGTCAGACCTTTAGCATTAGTCCCCTTATTGCTCAGACTTCTAGCATTAGTCCCCTTATTGGTCAGACTTCTAGCATTACACCTGTTATTGGTCAGACTTCTAGCATTAGTCCCCTTATTGGTCAGACTTCTAGCATTTGTCCCCTCATTGGTCAGACCTTTAGCATTAGTCCCCTTATTGGTCAGACTTCTAGCATTAGTCCCCTTATTGGTCAGACTTCTAGCATTACACCTGTTATTGGTCAGACTTCTAGCATTAGTCCCCTTATTGGTCAGACTTCTAGCATTAGACCCCTCATTGGTCAGACTTCTAGCATTATTCCTCTTATTAGTCAGACTTCTAGCATTAGTCACCTCATTGGTCAGACTTCTAGCATTAGTTACCTCATTGGTCAGACTTCTAGCATTAGTCACCTCATTGGTCAGACTTCTAGCATTAGTTACCTCATTGGTCAGACTTCTAGCATTAGTCACCTCATTGGTCAGACTTCTAGCATTAGTTACCTCATTGGTCAGACTACTAGAATTAGTCCCCTTATTGGTCAGGCTTCTAGCATTAGTCCCCTCATTGGTCAGGCTTCTAGCATTAGTCGCCTCATTGGTCAGACTTCTAGCATTAGTCACCTCATTGGTCAGACTTCTAGCATTAGTCCCCTCATTGGTCAGACTTCTAGCATTAGTCCCCTCATTGGTCAGACTTCTAGCATTAGTCCCCTTATTGGTCAGGCTTCTAGCATTAGTCCCCTCATTGGTCAGACTTCTAGCATTAGTCCCCTTATTGGTCAGACTTCTAGCATTACACCTGTTATTGGTCAGACCTTTAGCATTAGTCCCTTTATTGGTCAGGCTTCTAGCATTAGTCCCCTCATTGGTCAAACTTCTAGGATTAGTCCCCTCATTGGTCAGACTTCTAGCATTAGTCCCCTTATTGGTCAGACTTCTAGGATTAGTCCCCTCATTGGTCAGACTTCTAGCATTAGTCACCTCATTGGTCAGACTTCTAGCATTAGTCCCCTCATTGGTCAGACTTCTAGCATTAGTCACCTCATTGGTCAGACTTCTAGCATTAGTCACCTCATTGGTCAGGCTACTAGAATTAGTCCCCTTATTGGTCAGGCTTCTAGCATTAGCCCCCTTATTGGTCAGACTTCTAGCATTAGTCACCTCATTGGTCAGACTTCTAGCATTAGTCACCTCATTGGTCAGACTTCTAGCATTAGTCCCCTTATTGGTCAGGCTTCTAGCATTAGTCCCCTCATTGGTCAGACTTCTAGCATTAGTCCCCTCATTGGTCAGACTTCTAGCATTAGTCACCTCATTGGTCAGACTTCTAGCATTAGTCACCTCATTGGTCAGACGTCTAGCATTAGTCCCCTCATTGGTCAGACTTCTAGCATTAGTCACCTCATTGGTCAGACTTCTAGCATTAGTCACCTCATTGGTCAGACTTCTAGCATTAGTCACCTCATTGGTCAGACTTCTAGCATTAGTCCCCTCATTGGTCAGATTTCTAGCATTAGTCCCCTTATTGGTCAGACTTCTAGCATTAGTCCCCTTATTGGTCAGACTTCTAGCATTAGTCCTCTTATTGGTCAGACTTCTAGCATTAGTCCCCTTATTGTTCAGACTTCTAGCATTAGTCCCCTTATTGTTCAGACTTCTAGCATTAGTCCTCTTATTGGTCAGACATATAGCATTAGTCCCCTTATTGTTCAGACTTCTAGCATTAGTCACCTTATTGGTCAGACTTCTAGCATTAGTCCCCTTATTGTTCAGACTTCTAGCATTAGTCCTCTTATTGATCAGACTTCTAGCATTAGTCCTCTTATTGGTCAGACTTCTAGCATTAGTCCCCTTATTGGTCAGACTTCTAGCATTAGTCACCTTATTGGTCAGACTTCTAGCATTAGTCACCTTATTGGTCAGACTTCTAGCATTAGTCACGTTATTGGTCAGACTTCTAGCATTAGTCCCCTTATTGGTCAGACTTCTAGCATTAGTCCCCTCATTGGTCAGACTTCTAGCATTAGTCACCATACCTCTTTAAAAGACAGTAAGTATGTGTTTGCTTTCACACATAGGCAAACAATATACCTGGGTTGTGACGCTGCAGGGAGCTCAGATATCACCCTCCCTGCTCTCATAGCTCATGGGTCAAGTGTTGGAAGGCTGGCGACCTGAATCACAGGCTGTTTTGTTACGATACGTTGATGATTTTTGCTCTGTGCTCCAGACAAAGCAACATGTGTAGAAGCTTCAATTTATCTTCTATTCCTGGATGTAAGGCATCAAAGAAGAAGCTCCAGTTCTGATGCTCATCTGTGACTTTTCTTGGACATTGTCTCACGTCAGGAGCTCGTCATCTCACCCAGCACCGTAAATCTGCCCTTATGGACATTAAGGTACCCGCTTCTATCTTTAAACTATGTACCTTTCTGGGACTTGTTTCTTATTGCAGACCATGGACTGTGAATGCTTCTCAGCTGATGTAGTCGCTGTATGACTGTCTCAAGAAAGAACCCTTCCAACTTACAGAAGTAGCCATCTTGGTAGCCCCAACCCTGGGCCTGCCCAACTACGACAAACCCTTCAGGCTCTACTGCAATGAGAACAATGGACACACACCAGTACGGAGGGCACCAACGACCCGCAGCCTACTACTCCAGCAGGTTAGACCCCCGTTGTTTGACGATCACCTTCCTGTCTACGAGCAGTAGCGGCCGTCTCCAGGATGTTGGACAAGTCAGCAGACCTAGTTCTGGATCATGAGGTACAACTGTTAGCACCGCATGATATCTCTGCCATTCTAACCCAGGTTCAGCCCAAATACTTGTCTGCAGCCCGTTGTCTGAGACTCCACTGTGCCCTCCTGATGCCTGCCAATGTTACCATCACCCGCTGTCAGACTTTGAATCCTGCTACTCTCTTACCAGAACAGGATGACATTGACCAAGCGACTCAGGAAGAACCTCACGACTGCGCCCAGCTCATGCAGATGGAAACTTGTGGGTTTGATTCCATCAAGGACACTCCACTACCGAGTCCAGACTTAACCTTGTTTGCTGATGGCTCCAGGTATGCTGTAGATGGACAATTCCACACAGGATATGCGGTCACCACCCAGACCCCTGTCCTTCATTAACAATCATTACCTGCACACGTCTCAGCCCAACAGGCTGAACTGCAGGCCCTTACACACACCTGTATGCTGGCACAAGACAGCCAACATTCACATGGACTCTAGATATGCCTTTGGCGTTGCACATGACTATGATCCAGTCTGGAAAGCTAGATCCTTCCTTACGTTCATGGGCCAACCAATAAGTCACCAGGTACAAGTTCAAGCACTAATATCTGCCCTACTCTTGCACAAACAGGTGGTCGTTCTTAAAGTCAAGGCACATACCTCAGCCAAGTCTCCCGAATCTAAGGGTAATGCCTTGGCAGACCAAGAAAGCAGCCCTGCTGCCCCTCACACCGGCAGTTCTGGCCACCTGCCAAGAAGAAGACGACATGTCACCGTCGCTAAATGTCTCACAACATCTTCTTTTGTCTTTTCAGAAACAAGCATCTTCCCATGAAGTGTTGGGTTGGTAAGCAAAAGGAGCCACTTCAGATTCCAGCGGCATGTGGACACTTCACGGGAAGCCTTGTCTTCCAAGAGCCTTGTTTCCAGTGCTAGCCTCCATAACACATGACCTCATGCATGCCTCTAAAACTGCAATGTGTGATCTTGCTCCCAGGTATTGGGATGCGCCCGGTTTTTCGGTAGTTGCTGTCTCTTATACTCAGGGATGTATGACTTGTGCATTGTCCAACCCAGGTAGGACTGTGAAAACCCCTTGTAAACACACTCCTAGGCCCTTGTACCCCTTCCAGAGGTTGCAGATCGACTATATGCAACTTCCTCAATCTGGACCATTCCAATACGTCCTTGTATGTATTGCTCTCTACTCTGGCTGGAGACCTACCCCGTTTCTGCGGCTAATGCCAAAAATACAGCCAAAAAGCTTCTTTCTGAAGTGGTCTGTAGGTTTGGTGTCCCAGAAACTATTGAGTGACCGTGGTGCTCCCTTTAGTGAGATGGCAGGGATGTTAGGCATAGAACAGGCATTCCACACACCCTACCATCCTCAAAGCAGTGGGGGAGTAGAGGGGCTGAATGGGACTAGATAAAACATTATGAAAGCAATGACCGAGTTGAATAGACCTCGGCCTGATTGTCTTTCCTTGTCTCTCTTGTCAATAAGACGCACGCCCACCAAACAGACAGGTCTCAGTCCTTATGAGATTCTGTTTGGTTCGGCCCCTTGTCTAGGCCTATACTTTCCTCAGGTGTTACAGGTTCAATCTGAACATATGCAGTGCTCTAGAAGTGCTGAACGGCTGCGGAGGAAATCGCAAACGTCCGCAGACTGCCTCCACTACAAATTCATGCTCAGAACCTACAACCTCGCCCTCCATCATGCCAAACAAGTCTACTTCACCTCTCTCGTCTCCTCACTATCCCACAACCCAAAACGGCTCTTTGATACCTTTCACTCCCTTCTCAGCCCTAAACCGCAGACCCAGTGACGGATCTCAGTGCTGAAGAGCTGGCTGCTTACTTCAAAAAGAAAATAGACGTCATCCGGCAGGAAGTAACTTCCCAATCCCAGACTAGCCCTGACCCTAGTCTTGTCAGCACTGCATCTAGCTCCTGCTCACTGTCTGTACTCAGACCAGCGACAGAGGAAGAAGTCTCCAAACTGCTCCTCTCTGCTCGCCCACCACCTGCGCTAGCGACCCCCTCCCCTCACACCTCCTCCGATCCCTCTCCCCAGTGGTTATCTCCCATCTCACCACTATATTCAACCTCTCTCTGACCTCTGGCATCTTTCTCTCTTCTTTCAAACATGCCATCATTTCCCCACTGCTAAAGAAGCCGACCTGTGACGCGACTGATGCTGCCAACTACCGACCCATCTCAAACCTCCCCTTCATCTCCAAACTACTAGAACGCCTGGTTTACTTCTGCCTTGTAAGCTACCTATCAGAGAACTCTCTCCTAGACCCCCTACAGTCTGGCTTCCGACCCCAACACTCGACAGAAACTGCCCTTACAAATATGGCAAACGACCTCCTGACAGCCAAATCGAGGGGTGATTACTCCCTACTGATCCTCCTCGACCTCTCTGCAGCATTTGACACTGTTGACCTCCTCAGTATGCTTCGCTCCATCGGCCTAAAGGACATTGCTCTCTCCTGGTTCTCCTCCTACCTATCTGACTGCTCTTTCAGTGTCTCCTTTGCTGGCTCTACCTTCCCTCCTCTTCCCCTTGCTGTTGGGGTCCCCCAGGGCTCGGTCCTCGGCCCCCTCCTTTTCTCTATCTACACAGCCCCTATTGGACAAACCATCAGGAGATTTGGCCTATAATACCACCTGTACGCTGATGACACCCAGCTATACACCTCTTCCTGTGACATCTCTGCACCTTTTCTCCAAAACATCACCGACTGTCTGTCCGCTGTCTCTAACGCCATGTCCTCTCTCTACCTAAAACTAAACCTCTCTAAAACTGACCTGCTGGTGTTTCCACCCTCCACTAACCGACCTTATCCTGACATCTCCATCTCAGTGTGTGGCGCCACCATAACTCCCAGCACGCCCGCTGCCTTGGGGTCATATTTGACTCTGATCTCTCTTTTACCCCCTACATCCAATCTCTGGCCCGAACATGTCAGCTGCACCTCAAGAACATCACAAGAATCCGCTCTTTCCTCACTGTGGAGACATTAAAAACGCTTACTGTTGCCCTCATCCGCTCCCGGCTCGATTACTACAACTCGTTGCTGATCGGCCTCCCCTGCACCAGACTCTACCCTCTCCAGTCCATCCTGAATGCGGCAGCCAGGCTCATCTTCCTGTCCAGCCGCTACTCGGACGCCTCTGCCCTGTGCCGGTCACTGCACTGGCTGCCCGTTAAATACAGAATTCAATTCAAACTCGCTACCTTCATCCACAAAGCCCTCCACAGTGCAGCGCCCCCCTATATTGTATCCCTCATCCACAGCGCAGCGCCCCCCTACATCGCCTCCCTCATCTCAATCCATCACCCAGCCCGGGCTCTCCGCTCTGCTAACGAAACCAGACTGAGCGCCCCTTTAATTCGAACTTCTCATTCCCGCCTCCAAGACTTCTCCAGAGCAGCACCGGTCCTCTGGAACGCACTACCAAAGGCTACCCGAGCAATCCAGGACTCGCAGAACTTCACACGTGCTCTAAAAACGCACCTCTTCAGGGAGGCATACCGTATTCCCTAAACAAACCTCTCTGTACTCCCCCTGATAACATGCTCCCTGACCTACTGACTGCAATCCCTGGTAGCCATCATAAACCGCTCCTGCAGTCATACTGTTTCTGCCATCACACGGCTAAATGTCTGACCATTGTCTGTGTATAGCATCCCTCACTCTCCACCCCCCATACCGCGCACATCTCCACCCCCCATACCGTGCACATCTCCTGCCGGTTTACCTTCTGTATCCCCCCATTACTTGTAGTATGTAAGCTCGTTGGAGCAGGACCCTCACCCCTATTGTTTCCATCAGCTGATTACTATGTAACCGTGGTTCTGTAATGTTTGTACTTTTGTCTTTCTGTATTCCCCTGTCTATGTAAGCGCTGCGGAATATGTTGGCGCTATACAAATACAGATTATTATTATTATTATTATATGTTACCTCCATTGCAGGATGTCTGGTGGATTTGTGGTGATAGTAGGATGCGTGCAACCCTGCCCAGATTGTGGAAAGGTAAGTGCGCACCTACAAAGGTACTCCTCCCCTTTCAGCTGTTCGCAGCTGGTGGACAGGACACACAATCACATCCCCACCAGGACATAAAGAATCTCTGCATAGACTACCATGTAATCTCCCAGGTGGATCTTGTGATGCAGGTATTTATATTGATGAAATAGGGGTACCGAGGGGAGCGCCAGATGAGTTTAAAGCCAGAAACCAGATTGCAGGAGGAATCGAATCTGTCTTTTGTCCCTGGGGCACATATAATAAAAATATTGATTGGATTAATTATATATATTATAATCAACAGAGATTTGTAAACGACCCTAGAGATGCAATACAAGGACTAGTGGAACAACTAGGCCCAACATCCTCTATGGCCTTCCAGAACCGTCTTGCTTTTGGCATGTTCCTAGCAGAGAAAGGAGGAGTCTGCAAGATGATTGGGGATTCCTGCTGCACCCACATCCCCAACAACACGGCTCCGGGGGGATCAGTGACTAAAGCTTTGCACGGACTACTAAGTCTATCTATTGTTATTGGTGTTTCTGATCTATTTCCATCATGGTTGGAGGACATTTGTGGACAATGGAGTGCTTGGGTCTCTTCTTACCACTCTGACTATTACAGTAATTGTCTTTGTGATAGTAGGCTGGTATATAGTACCTTGTATACGTCACACATTGGCAAAATCTGCTGAAAAGGTGATACCCACTATGATGGCACAGAATGGTATCTATGCCCAGCTCTTCTGTTCACCCGACTATGATCATTCTTATACTGGTCAGAACATTAGTGATCTGGAGGAATCCAGTGAAGAAGTTTAAAAAATAATAATGAGAAGCTTGGCAGACATCGTTGGATGGACTGAAGTACCTCAAACATCCACTGCTGGGACAAGATAAGAAGGAACCGTCCCAGCACAAAGTGTTACATTTCAGAATGCAGTAAGTGTTTGTACTTCTTATCGGATTGGACTATTGGACCTTACATAGAAGACTAAAACCTATACCTTGTAGGGCCAGGAACTAGGATGAACAGATAGGAGGAGTCAATGGGAAGAAGAGCGATACTAAATGATAACGTGAAGACAGAGTCAACAGAATCCGTGTATAATGCGACAACAACACCCTGATTGTAGCCATTTTCTTGCCTGGACGAGCCTTAAGAGCTTTGATGTCAATAAGCCCTATGACCAATAATCTTGGTAACCTTTGTATAGCGCCCTCTTTCTTTCTGTATAAAAACTGGCAATGTCTTCAATTAGACAGAATCCCCTGTGGGTTCTCATGAGATGATAGAACGTCTTGATATAACATCGAGTGCTTGTGTGTTATTCATAGACATTACTGCCAATCTTCTCATCACAGGCTTTCATTTCTACCAGTTGGGCACCTGGCAAGGAAGTCATCAGATCGGCTCCATTGTGGTCCGATAACACAGGTATTTGCCCTTCATCAGTGTTCAGTAGGAGTCTGTACACTTTGCTTTTAATTCCCAGTCATTGTTACAAGCCTTGTCTAAAGAGTCTGACTTTGGCTTGAAGGAATGCTGCCTTCCAATGGGTGGCACCTAACACCATAAAGTCAGCAATGCTGATTCTTGTGTAAAAGCATCAGATCGATTACCGTTGGGACGAGTAGATTGTCCTGTGTGAAAGCACCCTTAGCCTAGCACAGTCCTGCAAACCCTGGCGAAGCCGAGAGCTGTCCCTTATCACCAACCTCTGGTGATCACTAACAATGGCTGCATTATTAAATGGCAGGTCCACAGTTCTCTGTTGATGCAGGGTCACGGCTATCATTCACATAAGTGATCACCATGCCCCAATGATGTAGATGTGCAACGTCCTGCAGCGACCGAGACACAAGGCACATGCTGAGGACCTGGCGGGGGTAGAGATGGCACATTTCACAGTGGCTATACCAACTCCTTCCCTGAGGGATGCGCACAACCTCAGTCAAGGCACGGCTAGGCCTCTTCCAGGTAACACTGTGACAGCGGTTACCTGAATAAGTGGTACTGTGGACCTGAAGAGTTGTCACGGGTGACGCCACCGTTCCTCCATTGGATGTCTGACGGGCAAATAAGAGAATCCACACACAGTTTAATTAGGAACCTCAATCACTGGGAACGGGCAGTGACTGGAACTTTACTTCTCCACCTTACAACTTCACACAATAGTGCAGAACAGTTTAACGAGGTCAGGGAGGAGAACACAGGATGACACTGGGCCTACAGTCCTAGTTATGTGTATGACTCCACTCCTGGACACACACCGGAGGAGGACACAGGATGACACTGGGCCTACAGTCCTAGTTATGTGTATGACTCCACTCCTGGACACACACCGGAGGAGGACACAGGATGACACTGGGCCTACAGTCCTAGTTATCTGTAGGACTCCACTCCTGGACACACACCAGAGGAGGACACAGGATGACACTGGGCCTACAGTCCCAGTTATCCGTATAACTCCACTTCTAGACACACACACTCCAGGACACAGGATGACACCGGGCCTACAGTCCAAGTTAGCTGTATGACTCCGCTTCTGGACACACACACACCAGGACACAGGATGACAGTGGGCCCACAGTCCTAGTTATCTGTATGACTTCACTCCTAGACACGCACACTCTGGGACACAGGATGACACCGGGGCTGCAGTCCTAAGTTGCAAAGAGGATCCACAGCAGACCAGGAGATTATAAAAGAATAGTCCTTTATTTCAGTCCCATAAAATGGAAAGTACAGGCAGCGACGTTTCGACCACTGGTTGGTCTTTTTCAAGCATGCATCTACTTCCTTTCCCCCACTTTAAATATTAAAATGCATTTGTCTGCTAACCAATTCAATCAACCCATGATACCCCCTCCCCTCTCATGATCAATTAGATACATACCAATCAAAGAGGGGATGGGTTATCATGGGTTGATTGCATTGGTTAGCAGACAAATGCATTTTAATATTTAAAGGAAGTGTGTTTGGAAGGTTAGTCCACCTGTCTGATCGGCGTTGCAGTATTTTCCTCCCCATGATTGGGTATTGAAAACGATGCTGCGGGAACTACTATTGATTACGAGATTGGGGCTGCAGTCCTAGTTACCTGTATGACTCCACTCCTGGACAAACACACTCCGGGACACAGAATGACACCGGGCCTACAGTCCTAGTTATCTGTATGACTCCGCTCCTGGACATGCAGACTCCGGGACACAGGATGACACCGGGCCTACAGTCCTAGTTATCTGTATGACTCCGCTCCTGGACACACATATTTCAGAACACAGGATGACACCGGGCCTACAGTCCTAGTTATCTGTATGACTCCATTCCTGGACACACACATTCCAGGACCCAGGATTACACCGGGCCAACAGTCCTAGTTATCTGAATGACTCCTGGACACACACACTCTGGAACACAGGATGACACCGGGCCTACAGTCCAAGTTATCTGTATGACTCCACTCCTGGACACACACACTCTGGGACACAGGATGACACTGGGCCTACAGTCCAAGTTATCTGTATGACTCCACTCCTGGACACACACACTCCGGGACACAGGATGACACCGGACCTACAGTCCTAGTTATCTGTATGACTCGCTCCTGGACACACACACTCTGGGACACAGGATGACACTGGGCCTACAGTCCAAGTTATCTGTATGACTCCACTCCTGGACACACACACTCCGGGACACAGGACAACACTGGGCCTACAGTCTAGGTTATCTGTATGACTCTGCTCCAGGACACACACACTCCAGGACACAGGATGACACAGAGCCCACAGTCCTAGTTATCTGTATGACTCCACTCCTGGACACACACTCCGGGACACAGGATGACACCGGGCCTACAGTCCTAGTTATCTGTATGACTCCGCTCCTGGACACACACACTCCGGGACACAGGATGACACCGGACCTACAGTCTAGGTTATCTGTATGACTCCGCTCCTGGACACACACACTCCGGGACACAGGATGACACCGGACCTACAGTCTAGGTTATCTGTATGACTCCGCTCCTGGACACACACACTCCGGGACACAGGATGACACCGGACCTACAGTCTAGGTAACCTGTATGACTCCGCTCCTGGACACACACACTCCGGGACACAGGATGACACCGGACCTACAGTCTAGGTTATCTGTATGACTCCCCTGCTGGACACACACACCGGAGGAGGACACAACACTCCGTTGACACTCACTTGTAGCTGGATACTTGAACATCTTGCATGCTCACGTGATAACATAGCTCGTTACAATTTCCAGACATATCCCAGACGTTCACAGACATTAACCTCTTACATGCTGCAGATGTGCAATACACATAAGTAGTAACAGGACAATTTGCACAGAGTATCCACATAAAAGACATGGCATGTATGACAATTATAGAGGGGTCAGATATATGTCCTTCAGGCTCTACAGATGTATGGCGCCGGGCGCCCAACAGTAGCTGCCAGGCCTGCAGATTCATGGCACAAGTTGCTAATGGATTGATGACCTTGTGACATCTGGTGAGGCTTACAGTAAATGAAGAGATGCCTTGCCCTTCGGGGCGCTCGTAAAGGCCGATGTAGCAAGAAGTTCTAGTAAGTTACATTTGAAATATGAAAAAGACAAAATGTTCTCGCTTCGTCTTGAGGAGTTGCGGCAGAAGACTTGATCTCCTTGGAGGGAAGTGCAGAGAGAACATTGTGACACGAAGGTTAGATTTCACTCTGATTGCATCATCATCGCCTTCACAATGAGGACGCATCTCTACTCTTCCTGTAATTGGGGAGCCGTTATGTAACAGAAGCTTCAGAGGACGCCCGCCGCTGATTCTCTCATGGACTGACTTCTGCAAACACAACAGGCCTCATTTATCAAACCCGTGTAAAAGAATGACTGTCCTTGTTTCCCAGAGCAACCAATCACAGTGCAGAAGCTTCTCTTCTAAAATGTAAGCTGCGCTGAGATTGGTTGCTCCGGGGACAAGGACTGTCATTCTTTTACACACTTTTATTTTCTAATTGTCATCAAGGTGAATCTCTGGGCGGCATCCTGCGGTGGTGGAGATGACCGCCGGCCTCTATTAGGGCGGTCTACACATCTTGGATTTGATGCAGCTTGTAGCACATTTCCAAAATGGCCCCACACTTAGCCACAGGTTGACTGTGGTATTACAGCTGCGTACTTCAGTGGAGCTGACCAACAATGCCAGCTACATCCCATAGACAGGTGTGGCGCTGTTTGTGAAAGAATGCAGTTATGTTTAACTCCTTCTGGCCCACATAACATAAATCTCCATCACGCGGTCGTGCAGGGTGTATGGGGTAGGCGGGGAAGGCGAGCCCACTTCATGCCCAGCAGCTATTGGCTCTTTTAGACAGTTGACATTTGCTGCTAATGGCTCCAATCGCAGCTGTTAACTACTTAGATGCTGCAGTGGAATAGACAGGGGGCGGCGCCCTCCATCACCCCTCCTCTGCAGCGTGACAGCCGGGGGCCCCCATCCTCAGACATACAACTGCCCGGACGGTACTTCTTTCTTATTGGCTATATTAATGGCTGGTAAAAAGTACATGCCACCTGTGAACGGACCGGGCAGCAGCCTGACAAGCATTTAGTTCACCTGGTGTGTAGTCCTGGGCAGAGAGGTCAGGGGTCACACTCTGATTACTGCCACTGGACCCGGACTACACAACAACTTCGTTCTATAGACCTGGAAGACCTTGCAGATAGACGGCCAGATTATTGATTCAATTTATCTACATGTAATACCTAATGGCACCTGTAGTGGTGCTGTAGAGAAATCGAACACTCGCTACTGGGTGACCATCAGATCACAGCTGATCAGTGAGGGACACAACAATGGCCAAGCCTGTGATCAGCCTATTTTGGGAGACCCTTCTAAGGTACAAGGATTGTTCAGAGCGGGCAACCCCCTTAATGATTGACGTCCTAATAAACCCTGAGTAATAGGCAATGAAGACCCAACCTCCGACCGATGGGAAGCCGTAAGAGGGGGGAATCTCTCATTTCTGGAAGAGAAGGACGACAATTGTGGATTGGGCCTCTTTCCTTATGCATCAGAAAAGACCAATGAGATGGATGAAGGCGGCCAGACGGAGGAACCAGACCGGAGGTCGGAGGTTGGAGGTCGGAGGGTTCCTTCCATCCCTGGAGAAGGTGAGTAGATAATAGAGACCTTTCAGCCTCTTACTGGAGGTAAGTGATCTGAAGATGAATAATACCGCAGACTTACATGCTTCTAGCCACACCATCGCCGACCTTGGACGACTATTAATGGTGGAGGAAGACACTGAAGACGTCACAATCCGGATTCTTCCTGGAGAAAAGAGCAGGTTATGAACGGACATTCGGGAAATCTTTGGAGACCTCTTAAAGAATTGTCGGATTCCCTCGCCCTTCAAATTTGCAGTGATTCGCCATGTTGTAGATCCCACTCGGTGATGAAGTCGTTCTGCAGGAATATCGGCCCCTGTGGACAGGAAGCGTCTTGTAGTTAGTACAGATTAGATGGCGGTGCTGACATGTTCTGACCGGCTGACAGGAAGGGGGCAGCGATTCATGCTGCTTGCGCCAAATTCTGACCCCCCCATCAGAAGCAGAAATCTGGACCCATCTGACCAGGAGATGTTTTTCCGTTGCTCAGTGATACAAGTTTTGCGCTCTTTTGCCCGCTGGAGACTTTCTGTTTCTCTTAGACACAATGGCGCTGGAACTGGTCGCCCGCTGTTATACCATCCGGGCGGAGGAACGGCGAGTTGTGCGTTCGGACACGTTAGTTGGAGCTCCAGCGTTGTATTCAGCTGACTGTGCAGCCTGTTGGTCAGAACGATTCCTGACATCCTCCTCCGACCCCTTTCACTGATGAGTTGTTTCCCCCCGCAGGATCCCCTTCCACTGGATGTTTTCCTCAATCGCGCCATTCTCTGTATACTCTCCACACCGTTACACTACGACACCCCCTCCCCCCCGGTGAGACCCCGGCTAGTCCAGCACTGATGACCGGCCTCGCTGGAAGTCGCTCTGATCGCTGGATCTTCCATCTAATGTGGATTCACACTGAAACTGATGCGCAGAAAACTGGTCACGTGATTTTATGCTCCGGGGTCACGGGGAGAACCTCTGTACAGCGCCAATCGTGAGAGGGCCGGGGCCTAATAGAGGGGCCAATGGGTGCATTTAATCAACTTCCAATCATCATAGAAACAGAACAGAGTCTAAAATCTAAATATAAAAAAAGTAAAAAGCTAAAGTAAACCAGAAGGATCGCCCATAAATATCGGATGGGCGGAGCTTCAGCCGTTGGGACCCCCACTGATAAGTGAAGGGGATGTGACGCTCGTCCCACCATTAGCCCACTGACTGTGATGGGCCAACTGGGTCGCTCCCAAGTGAAGCGGACTAGCCAATGGGAAGTGAAGAGCTCGGAGCGGAGGCCGGGACCCCGTATGTAACGATGGGCTCAGGGGAGCCTTTATTATACTTTTATTACAATTTACATTTGTTTAATGTTTTCTTTTCTTTTTAGTTCCATAGACTGTTATTATTTATAATTACTGCTCCCCCGCCGTGTGCCGACATCCTGGGGGCTTGACTTTAAGCATCAGCCAGTTGTGGTGCCGCGGTCCACGTTCCGGCCACAAACAGACGCTCTTGGTGATACATTCCATCCATATCCATAGTAATATTATAAATGTGACAGTAGCTCTGTCTGTCCCTCTGTCTGTCCGTCTGTCTGTCCCTCTGCCTGTCTGTCTGTTTGTCTTGCTGTCTGCCCGTCCCTCTGACTGTCTGTCCGCCCGTCCCTCTGTCTGTCCTGCTGTCTGTCCCTCTGTCTGTCTGTCCTGCTGTCTGTCCCTCTGTCTGTCTGTCCTGCTGTCTGTACGTCCCTCTGTCTGTCTGTCCCTCTGTCCTGCTGTCTGTCCATCCCTCTGTCTGTCCTGCTGTCTGTCCGTCCCTCTGTCTGTCCTGCTGTCTGTACGTCCCTCTGTCCTGCTATCTGTCCGTCCCTCTGTCTGTCCTGCTGTCTGTCCGTCCCTCTGTCTGTCCTGCTGTCTGTCCCTCTGTCCGTCTGTCCTGCTGTCTGTCCCTCTGTCTGTCTGTCCCGCTGTCCGTCCCTCTGTCTGTCTGTCCCTCTGTCTGTCCCTCTGTCTGTCTGTCCCTCTGTCTGTCCTGCTGTCTGTCCGTCCCTCTGTCTGTCCTGCTGTCTGTCCCTCTGTCCGTCCCTCTGTCTGTCTGTCCTGCTGTCTGTCCCTCTGCCTGTCTGTCTGTTTGTCTTGCTGTCTGCCCGTCCCTCTGACTGTCTGTCCGCCCGTCCCTCTGTCTGTCCTGCTGTCTGTCCCTCTGTCTGTCCCTCTGTCTGTCCTGCTGTCTGTCCCTCTGTCCATCTGTCCTGCTGTCTGTCCCTCTGTCTGTCTGTCCTGCTGTCTGTCCGTCCCTCTGTCTGTCCTGCTGTCTGTCCCTCTGTCTGTCTGTCCTGCTGTCTGTCCCTCTGTCTGTCTGTCCTGCTGTCTGTCCGTCCCTCTGTCTGTCTGTCCCTCTGTCCGTCTGTCCTGCTGTCTGTCCCTCTGTCCTTCTATCCTGCTGTCTGTCTGTCCCTCTGCCTGTCCCTTTGTCCGTCTGTCCCGCTGTCTGTCCGTCCCTCTGTCTGTCCCTCCTGCTGTCTGTCCGTCCCTCTGTCTGTCCTGCTGTCTGTCCGTCCCTCTGTCTGTCCTGCTGTCTGTCCGTCCCTCTGTCTGTCCTGCTGTCTGTCTGTCCCTCTGTCTGTCTGTCCGTCTTTCTTTATGTCCCTCTGTCTGTCCGTCCCTCTGTCTGTCCTGCTGTCTGTCCGTCCCTCTGTCTGTCCCTCTGTCCTGCTGTCTGTCCGTCTCTCTGTCTGTCCTGCTGTCTGTCCGTCCCTCTGTCCGTCCCTCTGTCTGTCCCTCTGTCTGTCTGTCCGTCTTTCTTTATGTCCCTCTGTCTGTCCGTCCCTCTGTCTGTCCTGCTGTCTGTCCGTCCCTCTGTCTGTCCCTCTGTCCTGCTGTCTGTCCGTCCCTCTGTCTGTCCTGCTGTCTGTCCGTCCCTCTGTCCGTCCCTCTGTCTGTCTGTCCGTCTTTCTTTATGTCCCTCTGTCTGTCTGTCCCTCTGTCTGTCCGTCCCTCTGTCTGTCCCTCTGTCCTGCTGTCTGTCCGTCTCTCTGTCTGTCCTGCTGTCTGTCCGTCCCTCTGTCCGTCCCTCTGTCTGTCCGCTTATTAGCTTTTTACGGCTGAAGCGACCGTGATGACGTTTGGCGGCGCTGGCTCATCCTGAGGAAGGACATCGGCAATGTTTTATCCTGACAAGGTCTAGAGATCTCCAAGGAGCGCGACAGGACAGGTTTATTTGGTGATGCGCCGGCGCACTGTGCGGCGGAGGGAAGGGGGCGCACATCATAGGCTATGCCTACACCGACGGGCAGACATGTATGTATGGTGGCTCACCGGTATACAGCCCAACAAAACCTTTATATCCGGGCGGAAGATGACGAGACCTAAACCACCCGAGCGGCGCCGACAGCAGATCGCACACGCCGCTCACCAGGTCAACTGCTTACATCTCAATATACGACAAAACACAGATTAGATTAACAACATACAACCTCCACGCGGATGAAGTCACGGGTAACACGCTGGCATGACATATATGCCAGAATTAAGGGGTTAAACGTTTGATCCCCGTCCCGATGGGGCCGCCAGTCACGGATGCCTCCCCACCTATTTTGTAGCCCCGGTCCTCTGCCCTTAGGACCACCAGCCTATTACATCTATGTCCTGGGTCCAGAAAGTTCTAGAAGAGATCATTAATGGTCTTGTACAACAAGGAAGAGGATACAAAAAGATAGAAAGGCGCTGAACGTTCCTGGAGATACAGCTGGAAGCAAAGGAGCACTGGCTGCAGTACCAGGACCTGGCCGACAGAGGGCGCTATCACCGGCTGCCACTAGAGTCCTGAGGAGTGCACCTTTAGTGCCCCCTACACAATAATAATGATCCCACATGTTCTCACTCACTAATGATAATGCCCCATATGCCCCTGCCCAGTGATAATGCCCCATATGCCCCTGCCCAGTGATAATACCTCATATGCCCCTGCCCAGTGATAATGCCCCATATGCCCCTGCCCAGTGATAATGCCCCATATGCCCCTGCCCAGTGGTAATGCCCCATATGTCTTTCTCCCCCTGCCAGTCCATACGGCTCGGCCCCCTGTGTACTTCTGGGTCGTGTGAGCGCTGGGACTAATGCCCAGTGTTGGCATGGCTGAGACTAGCGGTTTACGTCGTGTGACCGCTCTACCCGGCATGATGCAGATATGAATTGAGCTGTGGGTTGGACTCCTTGCCCGCTGGGCCCCTGACCCAGGAGTACAGGCAGTATGTCCGCCTCGTACGCACCAGAATAAGCACATTGCGCAGCGGCAGCTGACCCCCAAATGTTGTATTGGTGTTCCAGGGAATAGCTTGGGCTGCGGCTCTACAGAAGGAGTCGTACATGAACCCTCATCACTCATGGAACGTTCTTGCCCCGTCACTTGTATCGTCTTCTGGCGGGTCACACAATGGTTCCCATTACTCTCCCCATTACTGCCGTCCCTCAGCCTGGAGTCCTACGTAGTCCTATCTGCAGTCATTGGAGGGCATTACATGGCCATTATGTGCCATACATAGTGACATCACCCCCGCAGGCAGTGATTGGCTGAAATAGTCCGATGAATTCATCATATACCTTCCTATATAAAGAGATGCCGCCCAAGAGAAGGAACCCCTTAGAGCCACAATTCTGTGGGGATGAAGCTTTAGCGGACCTCTTGTTTTCCTGATAGAGAGCGCCGAACTAGTAATACAATAAAATGGAAGCATTATTATTGCCGGTCGCCACCAGTATGGGAGCTCCGGAGTGCACTGTATATTGTTTATAAACTCTATAATAACACTGTATGCAGTAAACTCCTGAGCTCCCTCTAGTGGTGGCAGCAGGCAGCGATCCTGAGCTCCCTCTAGTGGTGGCAGCAGGCAGCGATCCTGAGCTCCCTCTAATGGTGGCAGCAGACAGCGATCCTGAGCTCCCTCTAGTGGTGGCAGCAGGCAGCGATCCTGGGCTCCCTGCAGTGGTGGCAGCAGGCAGTGATCCTGGGCTCCCTGCAGTGGTGGCAGCAGGCAGTGATCCTGGGCTCCCTGCAGTGGTGGCAGCAGGCAGTGATCCTGGGCTCCCTGCAGTGGTGGCAGCAGGCAGTGATCCTGAGCACCCTCTGGTGGTGGCAGCAGGCAGTAATTCTGAGTTCCCTCTAGTGGTGGCAGCAGGTAGTGATTCCGAGCTCCTTCTAGTGGTGGAGCAGTCAGTGATCCTGAGCTCCCTCTAGTGGTGGAAGCATGTATCGATCCTGAATGTCCTCAAGTGGTGGTGGCAGGCAGTGATCCTGAGCTCCCTCTAGTGGTGGCAGCAGGCAGCGATCCTGGGCTCCCTGCAGTGGTGGCAGCAGGCAGTGATCCTGGGCTCCCTGCAGTGGTGGCAGCAGGCAGTGATCCTGGGCTCCCTGCAGTGGTGGCAGCAGGCAGTGATCCTGGGCTCCCTGCAGTGGTGGCAGCAGGCAGTGATCCTGAGCACCCTCTGGTGGTGGCAGCAGGCAGTAATTCTGAGTTCCCTCTAGTGGTGGCAGCAGGTAGTGATTCCGAGCTCCTTCTAGTGGTGGAGCAGTCAGTGATCCTGAGCTCCCTCTAGTGGTGGAAGCATGTATCGATCCTGAATGTCCTCAAGTGGTGGTGGCAGGCAGTGATCCTGAGCTCCCTCTAGTGGTGGCAGCAGACAGTGATCCTGAGCTCCCTCTAATGGTGGCAGTGGGCAGTGATCATGAGCACCATCTAGTGGTGGCAGCAGGCAGTGATCATGAGCACCATCTAGTGGTGGCAGCAGGCAGTGATCATGAGCTCCCTCTAGTGGTGGCAGCAGGCAGTGATCCTGAGCTCCTTCTAGTGGTGGCAGCAGGCAGCGATCCTGAGCTCCCTCTAGTGGTGGCAGCAGGCAGCGATCCTGAGCTCCCTCTAGTGGTGGCAGCAGGCAGCGATCCTGGGCTCCCTGCAGTGGTGGCAGCAGGCAGTGATCCTGAGCACCCTCTAGTGGTGGCAGCAGGCAGTGATCCTGAGCTCCCTCTAGTGGAGGCAGCAGGCAGCGATCCTGAGCACCCTCTAGTGGTGGCAGCAGGCAGCGATCCTGAGCTCCCTCTAGGGGTGGCAGCAGGCAGAGATCCTGGGCTCCCTGCAGTGGTGCCAGCAGGCAGTGATCCTGAGCACCCTCTAGTGGTGGTTGCAGGCAGTGATCCTGAGCTCCCTCTAGTGGTGGCAGCAGGCAGCGATCCTGAGCTCCCTCTAGTGGTGGCAGCAGGCAGCGATCCTGAGCTCCCTCTAGTGGTGGCAGCAGGCAGTGATCCTGGGCTCCCTGCAGTGGTGGCAGCAGGCAGTGATCCTGAGCACCCTCTAATGGTGGCAGCAGGCAGTGATCCTGAGCTCCCTGTAGTGGTGGCAGCAGGCAGTGATCCTGAGCTTCCTCTAGTGGTGGCGGCAGGCAGTGATTCTGAGCTCCCTCTAGTGGTGGCGGCAGGCAGTGATCCTGAGCTCCCTCTAGTGTTGGCAGCAGGCAGTGATCCTGAGCTCCCTCTAGTGGTGGCAGCAGGCAGGGATCCTGGGCTCCCTGCAGTGGTGGCAGCAGGCAGTGATCCTGAGCTCCCTCTAGTGGTGGCAGCAGGCAGTGATTCTGAGCTCCCTCTAGTGGTGGCAGCAGGCAGCGATCCTGAGCTCCCTCTAGTGGTGGCAGCAGGCAGTGATCCTGGGCTTCCTGCAGTGGTGGCAGCAGGCAGTGATCCTGAGCACCCTCTAGTGGTGGCAGCAGGCAGTGATCCTGAACTTCCTCTAGTGGTGGCGGCAGGCAGTGATCCTGAACTCCCTCTAGTGGTGGCGGCAGTCAGTGATCCTGAGCTCCCTCTAGTGGTGGCAGCAGGCAGTGATCCTGAGCTCCCTGTAGTGGTGGCAGCAGGCAGTGATCCTGGGCTCCCTGCAGTGGTGGCAGCAGGCAGTGATCCTGAGCTCCCTCTAGTGGTGGCAGCAGGCAGTGATCCTGAGCTCCCTGTAGTGGTGGCAGCAGGCAGTGATTCTGAGCTCCCTCTAGTGGTGGCAGCAGGCAGTGATCCTGAGCTCCCTGTAGTGGTGGCAGCAGGCAGTGATTCTGAGCTCCCTCTAGTGGTGGCAGCAGGCAGCGATCCTGAGCTCCCTCTAGTGGTGGCAGCAGGCAGTGATCCTGAGCTCCCTGTAGTGGTGGCAGCAGGCAGTGATCCTGAACTTCCTCTAGTGGTGGCGGCAGGCAGTGATCCTGAGCACCCTCTAGTGGTGGCGGCAGGCAGTGATCCTGAGCTCCCTCTAGTGGTGGCGGCAGGCAGTGATCCTGAGCTCCCTGTAGTGGTGGTAGCAGTCAGTGATCCTGAGCTCCCTCTAGTGGTGGCAGCAGGCAGTGATCCTGAGCTTCCTCTAGTGGTGGCAGCAGTCAGTGATCCTGAGCTCCCTCTAGTGGTGGCAGCAGGCACACAATGTCTTTGCAGGAGATTGGAGCTGTCAGTCTGTGGCCACATTATGTTATGTCTTCCTGCTGTGACAGTTTCGGCCCCAGGGCTCATATCTGATGCGTAGAATGAGTAGTAATGATGTCATCACTTTGGCATTCAGTATGAGGAATGCCGCTGTAATTCCTCTTGTCTGATGGAATAACATGCCCTTCAGTTATGTACCAGCGCCTGGCATTGCTCATCACTGCAGCTCACCCTCCTATCATCTGCAGAAGCTCTTCAGTCAGCGCACAACACATGATCAATCATAGAGACCGTCCCCCGAGACTGCTGGGGGCCCCACTAACTGCACACAACTCCGGGGCCCCGGCGCAAAGTCTGGAGCAGCCCCCATCTATCATTTATCACTGTCTTCCCATGTAACACAGTATGTAAGGCTGAAGGGAGACAATGTCCATCCAGTTCAGCCCCCCCCCCCCCCCCCCCATCCTTGTTGATCCAGAGGAAGGCACAAAAAAAAACAGCGAGCCAATGAGCTGCTATGGAGGAAAACATTCCTTCCTGACTCCATAACGGCAGTAATATGATCATGGCGTTTGCATGGCATCTATAACCATCCCCAATCTGTCTCCGTGCGCCTGGCGAGAGTGCGGTTAGCGGCTCCAGGACTCCACTATGACAGCGACAGCTTTTCAGCCTGTTGTGCAAACAAACACATTTCCATTCACTGATAGCAAGCAGAGATCTTGGAAACAGTGAGAAATTGTACCTCAAACTATTAGAAACCTGCAGCTCTTCTCATTATACAGTCAGTAAGCGCTCCTTGTGTGATACGGAACCCATTAAACCTCGGGCGTATTTATAACGCCAATTTTATCCGGCGCGTTTTGTGTGTTTCCGGACGCACATAACACGAAAACACAACCCATTCTTTACAATGCGGCTACTTATGGCGGCGATCCTCCTCTCACAGCGATGCCGGGTCGCAGCATGCGCATTGTTTCCGATGGGTGTACAATTATTGCGTCGCTCTCACATGCGGACGAGATTTTCTTGCGAATGCAAATTTATTTTATGCTATAGAAATAACGTGCGGCTTTGATGCGTTTGGCGCCCGATGCTCCAAGAAAACTGCAGGCATACAAGTGCGATGTCAGTGCGGTTTCTCGGCACGATATCGCGTTCGTCTGTGTAAATACGGCCTTATAACAGGTCTGCGAGGACCCAGCATTTATGTGCGCAGAGCTGCGACGATTCCCTGACAGGCCGCTATTATCAGAATCACGTATTCGCCGAAGCCGTCTGATATCACCAGCTTTTAGATTGACTCCCGTTAAGGGTGCATGCCACGGGCGAGCGCAATATCAGTCGCTATCGTGATTGTAAAATTGCGATGTTCACTGCGAGTGCGTTGCAATTTGCGAGAAAATTCCCCTTGCATCACCGAACACGCGGTATTCGCACGCAATGAAAATCACTTGTATTTTCAATGGGAAGAATTAAAATCGCCCTGCACTCAGGTGAAAGTCACATGTACATGCGCGAGCGACGCGGGTGTGATGCGCGAGCGACGCGGGTGTGATGCGCGAGCGACGCGGGTGTGATGCGCGAGCGACGCGGGTGTGATGCGCGAGCGACGCGGGTGTGATGTGGCTGTGACGCGGGTGTGATGCGGGTGACACGCGGGTGTGATGCGGCCGCGACGCGGGTGTGATGCGGCAGTGACGCGGGTGTGATGCGACTGTGACTTGGGTGTAATGCGCAAGCGACGCGGGTGTAATGCGGATGTGACGCGGGTGTGATGCGGCCGTGACGCGGGTGTAATGCGGCTGTGACGCGGGTGTAATGCGGCTGTGATGCGGCTGTGACTTGGGTGTAATGCGCAAGCGACGCGGGTGTAATGCGGATGTGACGCGGGTGTAATGCGGCTGTGACGCGGGTGTAATGCGCAAGCGACGCGGGTGTAATGCGCGAGCGACGTGGGTGTAATGCGCGAGCGACGCGGGTGTAATGCGCGAGCGACGCGGGTGTAATGCGGATGTGACGCGGGTGCGATGCGTGAGTTAGGAGGGTGCGATGCACAAGTTAGGCGCAAGAACTCTGTGGACAGCATCGCTGCAAGAGAAAAATGACATGCAAATATGGAAATAGACCCGTTGCAAGCGGTGGGCTCCATTTCACTGCCAGTTTTGTACGTCTCGCAATGCGCAAATCTCACGCAAGAAGGTCGCTCGTGTGCAGTAGGAGCGAATCCAATAATAACATGACATTAGACGATCGCCATCCAATCCGAGAACGGCCGGTCAGGTGCTTCTCCGGGCACTTCGTGTCTCCGTGGCTCTTGCTGCGCCGTTCTGCATGGCTGCAGAGGAATCATGAAGGTGAAATGAGGCAGCAAGAAAAAGTCAGACAGAGCAGAGAACACAGACAGTGAAGTCAGGTCAGAGGTGTGCATAGCGGCTGCCCGCTGATTAGTCAGGACTCGTCGCAGCGGCGCTCCCCAGAAGACACACAGAACAAAGTTCACCTCTCCTTGTGCAGCTTCACACATCACATACCTTCTGCTATTTCATCCCTTAAAGCGACGGCGCTCCCAGTTCTGGACCGCATGGCAGGATGACCAGCGCTGTACATGGAATGTGCTGCTAGGGTTGTCGGACGCTGCGGCTTGGATGGGTATATTGTCCCCCGCAGATATAATATTATAGGCCCCATTCAGCAAAACCATCTAGAGTGCAGAGATAAGACCCCCCTTTACAGTCACTTGTCTCTAGCACCACAGCCCACCCAGTAAAGGACCAGCCGGACTCTTGGCGTTCGGTATGACGGGAGCCGCCACAGCTTTTATTAACAGGAATATCCTAAACATTTAAGGAAAAAAACAGCAACTCTGAAGAAGCGAAAAGCTGAACCTCAACTGAAGGTCCGGTAATGCCGACCCAGTCACAGAGGAGAAGGCTGACTCAATCGGCTCGACACCAACCAGTAAATCAACCGCTGTGTTGACACCATCCTGCCAATCTGACAAATGATGCCAAGGCCTATCGGGTTCAAATGGACCCCATCTGGCAGCAAAAGGTCCCTGCAGCGTCCGAGGAGCGGGCCACAGCCGGGGTGTAGATGTAGGCCTTGTCACGGGGGCTCTACTGTCTCCCACCCGGAGGATAACCAGGGACACATCCAACGGGCCACGGGCAACTTTTAAAGTTAGGTTGACCTGTGGAGGGTTTATCTTAGTCCACTCTTGTCACGGATGACGCCACCATTCCTTCCTCCACGGTGATCTCTCGGTGAATGAATAAAGAGTCCGCAAACGGGGTGAAGTTCTAAAGGCAGAGCCGGGAACGGTCGGTAAAGCCGTTTACTGGGAACACAACTAGTAACAACTCCAATACAGTCCAAGCTTAACATCCCACGGTAGGACAGCCAGCGCAGGAGAACACGTGGCGACAGGGAGGAAACACGGGAGGACAGAGGGACTTACAGGCCGAGTGATCTGTGGATCTCTGGGCCCGGACACTTTCTCACGAACACTTCACCAACTCTCTACCGGCACACAGAATTGCACGCCACACTGCACAGCGGGAACTGGCACTTCTGGTGGCTCATCACATTTCTAGCTCCCCATACAGGAAGGAAGAAGGGGGTTCACAGCGCCAGTAGTCAACACAAGTGAAGACACAATCAAATCAGAACAGAAACAGTCTGAATTCAATCCACCTAATCCTTTCATCACTGGAACACCAAGTCCCCATCTGCCCCTGTAGCCGCCCCAATTCTAAAAAACGTGAACCCCATTTAGACACTGTAAGACCCAAATTTGTTAAACAATTTCGGGAAAAAAGCCACAAATTGAAAACGGGTCCTGGGCACCCATTAGCATGAACTGAAAACCAAAGAGACCACGTTCTAATTTCCGAAAACTGCCAAATCAACCCGACTGGGCAAAATTATCCCTTAATCTCCACAGTGGACACCATGAACCCCCAGCAGCTTGGTCAGGCTTGGATTTTCTAACACAAATTTTAAACACTGACTCTGATAGCAACAAATCCATCATGGCCGACCCTTCATTCTGGAAGAGCTGAAGGCCACCAAATCTCCAACCCGCAAAGCAAAAAAGAACGCGATTACAAAAACCACTTTCAATAAAGAAGATTCCCAATCATCTGCAGCTACTTCACTTACAGAACCCAACAAACTTCCCAAAGCTTAAAGATGAACGCCGCTTCAAGCAAACTCTTGGATGCCGACAACCTGCTCTGACGTAACTGCAATCTATAGTCAAAGTAATCTCAAGATGAATGCTGTCACTATCCACGCCACACTATGGCTCCTCCAAGTACCAGGGACTACTGAACTCTTCACTAGGCTGATAACTTGCTTTTGACCAATGCCCATAAGTGTTCAGGGCAACACTCGCCACTTGTCCTCACCAAGGGGAGCAACTTCCAGAATGTAGCCACCTGAAAACGAGATAATGCCTCAGCTACAGAATTCTCAGGAACATGTTTAGCCCTAAAGAAGATGCACTGAAGACATTTTAACACAAGGTGATGAAGCAAGGTTAGAACAGTTAAAGGGGCAGACGAAAGGTTGTTAACACCCGCCGGCATCATGGATAGATTGTCTGCCTAAAAGCGGATTGGTTATTGGACACATGAACCCTACATACTTCGACTACTACCACTAACACATGACTCTGGCCAGCATGCTTTACACCAACGATCACCTAACACAGCCCCAAAGCCCATACTACCGTCCGCGTCTGTAAACAATTCACGCTCCGCAGTACAACAGTCCATCTCTTGACGGACCGTTCCACAGCTGAAAATCTCCAGAAAGACCTGCCATATCCACAAGACCTCCTGCATGCTTCGTATAACCCGTATAAAATGATCAGGCCTTTGCATTCCCCTTGTTGCCAGAGACGGGCCCGCGAGAATCCCCGACCCATGCGAAGCACTCTGTAAGCAAAAGCTAGAAAGCCCAATGAAGATAGCAACAAAACAAATTTAAAAAACAAAAAAAACGATATAAATTGTATGACCACGAATGTAAGAAGTCTGATCGGTAAAGTGGGTGAGCTTGAAGCGAGAATGACTGATGAAAACTATGATATAGTTGGAATTACGGAAACATGGCTGGATGATAAGTGCGATTGGGCGGTGAATTTGCAAGGGTACAATCTCTTCAGAAGGGACCGAAAGAACCAGAAAGGGGGAGGGGTATGTCTGTACGTCAAATAGAACTTGAAGCCGAGGCTACAGGAGGATATAGGGGTAGGAGAAGTGGGTAGAAATACAGGGAGGAAAAAATAACAAAATCCTGATAGGGGTCTTCTATCGACCACCAAAAGCAACAGAAGAAACTGAAACCTTACTATTAAGGCAGATAGAAGAGGTGTCAAACCGCAACGAAGTAATTATCATGGGGGGCTTTAATTACCCAGATATAACATGGGAGAACGAAACCTGCAAATCTCACAGGGGTGATAAATTCTTGAGAGTAATTAAAGACAATTACCTGAACCAACTTGTGCAGGAACCAACGAGAGGAAGGGCCATTCTGGACCTGGTACTAACCAACAAACCGGAACGTATAAAGGGGGTGCAGGTTGAGGGGCACTTGGGGAACAGTGATCACAATATAATCAACTTCCAGCTGTCATTCAATAAGAAGCCTTATCAGGGAGCGACAAACAAAGTAAACTTTAGTAAAGCAAAATTTGATGAGCTTAGAACTACTATCGGTAACATTAATTGGGACAACATCCTCAAAAATGCCAGTACAGAGGACAAATGGGAGGAGTTTAAAAGGATCCTAATCGCCTCATGTGAGCAGTTCATTCCCTTTAAAAATAAAAGAAACTCAACTAAAAGGAAACCAATGTGGCTCGACAAGACGGTAAGAGGGGCAATAAACGAAAAAAAGAAAGCGTTCAAACTACTAAAGCAAGAAGGCAGCGAAGAAGCGCTAAAATCATACAGGGAAAAAAACAAAATATGCAAAGATAAGATCAAAACTGCCAAGGAGGAAGCAGAAAGACGGATCGCAAAAGAGAGCAGAAACAACCCGAAGCTATTTTTCAACTATATTAACAGCAAAAGGATTTGCAGGGAGAGCGCTGGCCCTTTAAAAAATAATGCAGGAGAGATCATTGATGATGACGGAGGGAAAGCAAATCTACTAAACAGTTTCTTCTCAAGTGTATTCACCAAGGAAAAGGAAATGCCACACGAGATGCAGGGGAATAAAATGAACCCCTCACAAAATATCTCATACCTGACGCAGGAGGAGGTGCGGAAGCGTCTAAAGAAAACTAAAATTGATAAATTGCCGGGCCCAGATGGATTACACCCAAGGATACTAGGGGAACTAAGTGATGAGATAGCTAGGCCGCTATATCTAATATTTCTAGACACTATCAAGACCGGTGTAGTACCATTGGATTGGCGCATTGCCAACGTGGTTCCAATTTACAAAAAAGGGAGCAAAAGTGAGCCTGGTAACTACAGGCCAGTAAGTCTCACTTCAGTAACGGGAAACATTTTCGAGGGGATTCTGAGAGACGCCATCGATGAGTACCTCAAGGAGAACAAGGGAATAACTCCTCACCAGCATGGGTTCATGAGGGGTCGATCATTTCAGACCAATCTGATCAGCTTCTACCATGAAGTAAGCTCTAAGCTGGACCAGGGAGAATCTATTGATCTCGTATATCTGGACTTCTCTAAAGCCTTTGACACCGTGCCACATAATAGGCTAATATATAAAATGAGGCAGCTCGGACTGGGCGAAAACGTGTGTAAGTGGGTAAAAAATTGGCCCAGAGATAGAAAGCAGAGGGTGGTAATAAATGGTGCGTACTCTGATTGGACCACAGTCGCTAGCGGGGTGCCACAGGGTTCAGTATTAGGCCCCACTCTGTTCAACATATTTATCAATGACCTGATAGAGGGGCTGCACAGCAAAATATCAATATTTGCAGATGACACAAAATTATACAATATAATTAATGCAACGGAGGACAATGTGCGGCTACAAACGGACCGAGATAAGCCGGGGGCTTGGGGGGGGGGGGGGGAGGGGAATGGCAAATGAAGTTCAATGTTGAAAAATGTAAGACTATGCACATGGGCAGGAGAAACGGATGTCACAAATATTCACTTAATGGGGTACCACTAGGGAAAAGTGATATGGAAAAGGATCTGGGGGTACTAGTGGATAATAGACTAAACTGGAGCAACCAATGCCAGTCAGCTGCTGCAAAGGCAAATAAAGTCTTGGGGTGCATTAAAAGAGGTATAGGGGCGAAGGATGAGAACATTATCCTTCCATTATATAAGGCACTAGTCAGGCCCCACATGGAATACTGTGTACAGTTCTGGTCACCGGGGCTCAGGAAAGATGTTACAGTGCTGGAGGGGTTCAAAGAAGGGCAACTAAACTAATACATGGAATGAAGGGACTGGAATACCCAGAGAGGCACCAAAACTGGGATTATTCACCCCGGAAAAAAGACGGCTAAGGGGTTATCAAATAACTGTATAAATCCATGAGGGGACGATACAAGGATCTCTGCCAGGATCTGTTTACACCCAGGACTGCGACGGTAACAAGAGGACATCCGCTACGTCTAGAAGAAAGCAGGTTTCATCACCAACACAGAAGGGGGTTCTTTACTGTAAGAGCAGTGAGACTGTGGGACTCTCTGCCTGAGGAAGTGGTGATGGCAAAATCCATAGAGGAGTTTAAAAGGGGACTTGATGTCTTTCTGGAGAGGAAGGACATTATAGGATACAAGTCTTAGGTTAATTGTCAATCCGGGTATACAGGCAGGTAGGAACTATTAGGGGTTGATCCAGGGAACAGTCTGATTGCCATTAGGGAGTCGGGAAGGAATTTTTTCCCCAAAAGCGCTAATTGGCTTCTAGCCTTGGGGTTTTTTGCCTTCCTCTGGATCAACACAGGAGGATAGACAGGCTCCACTAGATGGACATTGTCTTCATTCAGCCTTACATACTATGTTACTATGTTACTATGTCTCAGAGTTACTTCTTTTGCACCCAAAGAACATTAAGAGTCGAACGCAAACAAACGAGCTTATCTGACGGAAGCCTGGAGACCGCATTCAAGATCAAGAAATGACAAACAAGGGACTTGGTCTTCTGCCCTGTCTGAGGCAATAAGGATACCGAATTTAACTGCTATGTCCCGAACAGAACCTCACAGCTCCGCGCACAAAGAAGAGTCAGCCGGACCAACAAAAAGGACATAGTCCAGCTAATGAAGCATCGTCACCATATCTGACTCGATGCCAACAAGCCATCCCGAAAACCAACCGAACAATTCACAATAAAAGCACCCTAGAGCAACCCATCGGAAGGCAGAGAGCTACATAGGAAAGGCGGTCCGAATGGCAGCCTGGAAGGTGGAAACATGAGCTGGCAAGGGGCTGATCTAGGGGGCTACCTGACCACCCACCTAACCCATAAAAACACACAGACGCTGGACAGGTGAATGGCCGCAGCTTTATTGACCTTGAATGATGATGATACAACCTGGAAAACAAAACATCGTAATCAACAACCACATGATTACAAAACACCGGATATAATCCGAAGCCGCGTCCCCAACGTGTCGGAACTCATCAATGTATCAACGTCTAACTTGAATGAAGATACCCGCCACCAGCCCAAGCCAATGGAGCTACAGTGGGGGTAATTACACATTCAGTCTCCAGCTTCCCGGGGTCCGGCCCTTGGAGGCTCCACAGTAGGACAGAGCCTATAATATGGGTTACCAATAACGTCTGCCGTCAAGGAGCCGTGAGCCCCAAACTGAGCAACAGCCCGACTGACATAGGAGAAAGAAAGACTATTGTGTCTTTACCCTCCCCGGATGCCATGGAGTGACCCTGGTACAAAAACTGCTGAGGGGCAGATGGGACCGAAAAGGTTATCCAAGCCATAAAATAGCCCCCTTCTAGAGCCTTCCCTCACTGCTCCACCCACCTATCACCACACACTAATAATCCCGCCAAAGCACACAGCCTCCATTTTAGATTTATTAACCCCTGCCTGGCCGTGTTATGCTACACTCCACCTACGCTTAATTCCGTGCTTTCATTCCAGGTCAGGGGTGTAACTATAGGGGCTGTGGTGGCCCCGGGAGCAGGAGCCTTAGGGGGCCCATAAGGCCTCTCCTCTCCATATAGGCAGCACAGTACTATGAATAAAGCATTATAGTTGGGACCCTGTTACAGGTTTTGCACGGAGCTTTAAGTTCCGCCTCTGCAGGTGAATCAGAAGCAAATGAAAGGCCGATTCAATGTCTTTTCTTTCTTATTAACACCCCAGAAAGTTCCTAAGGAATCATAAAAGCAGAATAGAAACCATCAGCAAGAAGCTTTGCTTCCCGCCTCCTGGGAGATGGTTACAGCCACCCTCACTATGAAGCACCCGCGCCGGGAGCCTTATGGGCTTGGCTGCTTTGTGGTCGCCCCACTAGGGCAGCGCTTAGCAGGGATGCACAAAGGAAGGAAGTACAGAGTGGGGCATTGTGGGAAATGTAGCAGAAGCGTATTGTATACCCTTCATAGTGTTTGGGGGGGAGTGGGAGGCGCATCAATCCTACTGTTTTTATGGCGTTCACTATGTGGTATAAATAACATGATCGCTTTTTTGCGGGTCGGGATGATTACGATGATACAAAATTAAATATTTTTTAGCAATCTTCACTTTTGCACAAAAAAAAAAAAAAACACCTTATTTTGGAAAACTGTTTTTGGCTTCGCTGCATTTAGAGACCCAGAACTTTCTTAGCTCTCATTTGCATAGCGTATTCCCAGTAAGCATTGCATGGCCTACAGAAGACTCCCTGCAGCCTCATGGAGCTCTTGTGGATACATTACTTCTCTGTACTCGCATTAATGGCCTCTCTCACAGCCAATCAGAAGCCCCCATGCACTGAAAGGGAGGGGGAGGACCCTGAAGCGGGTATTCGGTTGGGCTTACATCCTTGGTCCTGTTGCAAGGCCATTTAGAAGGTCGGCTATTGACTCATAGGGAAGCTACCTTCCATTAGGGGGCGCTGTGGAGGCGGATACGTAACACCAGAGGTGCCTGGCAGCTGCTTATCTATCCCTATAAACAATAGCTGAGCCAAATGTGTGCATGTATAGAGGAGGTGGGGCGGATATCTGTCCGCTAAGTGAGGATTAGACACCAGGATGCAGGATAAACGGGACGGAGCGCGCTCTGCCTGTAGGGAGAAAATGTATGTATGTTTATCATCCCAATGCATATTGGCCCTGGACCGGCTCTGACGGACGGCACCCGATCTCATCTCAGTTTCATGTGAACGTTTCCTCAAAAACTTATGTTTTTATTATATCTTTTGAATATTTTTAGTCGTGAGTCTTTTTATATTTTTTGTTTTTTAAGTAATGCAGTTCTCACAGCGGCCACTACATCAGTCACAGGAGGCTGCATGTCCTGGTTTCTGTAAAGCATTTGTCAACTTTGCTGTGTAGACTGGGATAGAGTGAGCAGAGTCGTCTCACTCTATAGATGGAGGGGGATTTACTGACAGCTCTGTTGTTTTGCTGGAGGCATGATAGTCACACTAGTATGAAGATGGAGCAATGCCACCTAGTAGAAGGTAGCTTTCCTACTAGTCAATGTCCGACCCTCTAACAGGCCTAACCCATCACAGACAGTCCGGCCCACCCATCACAGACAGTCCGGCCCACCCATCACAGACAGTCTGGCCCACCCATCACAGACAGTCCGGCCCACCCATCACAGACAGACCGGCCCACCCATCACAGACAGACCGGCCCACCCATGACAGACAGTCCGGCTCACCCATCACAGACAGTCCGGCCCACCCATCACAGACAGTCCGGCCCACCCATCACAGACAGTCCGGCCCACCCATCACAGACAGTCCGGCCCACCCATCACAGACAGTCCGGCCCACCCATCACAGACAGTCCGGCCCACCCATCACAGACAGACCGGCCCACCCATCACAGACAGACCGGCCCACCCATGACAGACAGTCCGGCCCACCCATCACAGACAGTCCGGCCCACCCGTCACAGACAGTCCGGCCCACCCGTCACAGACAGTCCGGCCCACCCGTCACAGACAGTCCGGCCAACCCGTCACAGACAGTCCGGCCCATCCGTCACAGACAGTCCGGCCAACCCGTCACAGACAGTCCGGCCAACCCGTCACAGACAGTCCGGCCCATCCGTCACAGACAGTCCGGCCCACCCGTCACAGACAGTCCGGCCCATCCGTCACAGACAGTCCGGCCAACCCGTCACAGACAGTCCGGCCAACCCGTCACAGACAGTCCGGCCAACCCGTCACAGACAGTCCGGCCAACCCGTCACAGATAGTTCGGCCCATCCGTCACAGACAGTCCGGCCCATCCCTCACAGACAGTCCGGCCCACCCTTCACAGACAGTCCGGCCCATCCATCACAGACAGACCGGCCCACCCATCACAGAGAGTCCGGCCAACCCATCACAGACAGACCGGCCCACCCATTACAGACAGTCCGGCCCACTCATTACAGACAGTCCGGCCCACCTATCGCGGCTTGTTATTATTGTTTACTGGCCATTAATAAAACATAATTGCCAGCGGTGAGCAGGTTATGGAGCAACCCAACAATAGCGCACTCAGTGAAGCTGCAGCTCTGGTCCTACGGCAACCGCTGCTGTGACCACCGATCCTCTCCGCAGTGTCTGCAAGCAGAATGTGGCCTGTATGCAGTGCAGCCGCTGGGGAGAAGGTCAGGGGTCACAGCAGTGGTGGCTACCGGCGAGCCGGAGCTACAGGCCGCTATGGGGGACACTATTATTAATGGAACAACAAGGGGGAGCCACTATTAATACTGGCGACTATGACTACTGAGGGCACTATTACTACTGGGGGCACTAAGGGGTCACTGCTTTTACTGGGGTCACTAATACTATTGGGGTCACTAAGGGGGTCACTGCTTTTACTGGGGTCACTAAGGGGGTCACTGCTTTTACTGGGGTCACTATTACTACTGGGGTCACTAAGGGGTCCCTGCTTTTACTGGGGTCACTAATACTATTGGGGTCACTAAGGGGGTCACTGCTTTTACTGGGGTCACTAAGGGGGTCACTGCTTTTACTGGGGTCACTATTACTACTGGGGTCACTAAGGGGTCCCTGCTTTTACTGGGGTCACTATTACTACTGGGGTCACTAAGGGGGTCACTGCTTTTACTGGGGTCACTATTACTACAGGGGACACTATTACTACTGAGGGCACTAAGGGGGTCACTGCTTCTACTGGGGTCACTATCACTACTGGGGGCACGATTACTGCTGGGGGTCACTGCTTCTTCTGGGGGCACTATTACTACTGGGGGCACTATTACTACTGGGGTCACTAAGGGGGTCACTGCTTCTACCGGGGTCACTATTACTACTGGAGTCACTGCTTCTACTGGGGTCCCTATTACTACTGGGGTCACTAAGGGGTCGGTGCTTCTACTGGGGTCACTATTACTACTGGGGTCACGATTACTACTGAGGGCACTATTACTACTGAGGGCACTATTATTACTGAGGGCACTAAGGGGGGGGGTCACTGCGTCTACTGGGGTCACTATCACTACTGGGGGCACGATTACTGCTGGGGGTCACTGCTTCTTCTGGGGGCACTATTACTACTGGGGGCACTATTACTACTGGGGTCACTAAGGGGGTCACTGCTTCTACCGGGGTCACTATTACTACTGGAGTCACTGCTTCTACTGGGGTCACTATTACTACTGGGGGCACGATTACTGCTGGGGGTCACTGCTTCTTCTGGGGGCACTATTACTACTGGGGGCACTATTACTACTGGGGTCACTAAGGGGGTCACTGCTTCTACCGGGGTCACTATTACTACTGGAGTCACTGCTTCTACAGGGGACACTATTACTACTGAGGGCACTAAGGGGGTCACTGCTTCTACTGGGGTCACTATCACTACTGGGGGCACGATTACTGCTGGGGGTCACTGCTTCTTCTGGGGGCACTATTACTACTGGGGGCACTATTACTACTGGGGTCACTAAGGGGGTCACTGCTTCTACCGGGGTCACTATTACTACTGGAGTCACTGCTTCTACTGGGGTCACTATTACTACTGGGGTCACTAAGGGGTCGGTGCTTCTACTGGGGTCACTATTACTACTGGGGTCACGATTACTACTGAGGGCACTATTACTACTGAGGGCACTATTATTACTGAGGGCACTAGGGGGGGGGGGGTCACTGCGTCTACTGGGGTCACTATCACTACTGGGGGCACGATTACTACTGGGGGTCACTGCTTCTTCTGGGGGCACTATTACTACTGGGGGCACTATTACTACTGGGGGCACTAAGGGGTCACTGCTTCTACTGGGGTCACTATTACTACTGGGGTCACGATTACTACTGAGGGTACTATTACTACTGGGGTCACTAAGGGGGGGGGGGTCACTGCGTCTACTGGGGTCACCATTACTACTGGGGGCACTAAGGGGGGTCACTGCGTCTACTGGGGGCACTATTACTACTGGGGGCACTATTACTACTGGGGGCACTAAGGGGTCACTGCTTCTACTGGGGGCACTATTACTACTGGGGGCACTATTACTACTGAGGGCACTATTACTACTGGGGTCACTAAGGGGGGGGGGGTCACTGCTTCTACTGGGGTCACTATTACTACTGGGGTCACTAAGGGGGCCACTGCTTCTACCGGGGTCACTATTACTACTTGGGGCACTATTACTACTGGAGTCACTGCTTCTACTGGGGTCACTATTACTACTGGGGTCACTAAGGGGTCACTGCTTCTACTGGGGTCACTATTACTACTGGGGTCACGATTACTACTGAGGGCACTATTACTACTGGGGTCACTAAGGGGGGGGGGGGTCACTGCGTCTACTGGGGTCACTATCACTACTGGGGGCACGATTACTACTGGGGGTCACTGCTTCTTCTGGGGGCACTATTACTACTGGGGGCACTATTACTACTGGGGTCACTAAGGGGTCACTGCTTCTACTGGGGGCACTCTTACTACTGGGGGCACTATTACTACTGAGGGCACTATTACTACTGGGGTCACTAAGGGGGGGGGGTCACTGCGTCTACTGGGGTCACTATTACTACTGGGGGCACTATTACTACTGGGGGCACTAAGGGGTCACTGCTTCTACTGGGGGCACTATTACTACTGGGGGCACTATTACTACTGAGGGCACTATTACTACTGGGGTCACTAAGGGGGGGGGTCACTGCTTCTACTGGGGTCACTATTACTACTGGGGTCACTAGGGGGGGGTCACTGCTTCTTCTGGGGTCACTATTACTACTGGGGGCACTATTACTACTGGGGTCACTAAGGGGGGTCACTGCTTCTACTGGGGTCACTATTACTACTGGGGGCACTATTACTACTGGGGTCACTATTACTACTGGGGGCACTATTACTCTGTCACTTCAGACAAGTCTGAATGGTTCACATAAGTGTATTGGCGCTTCCTGTATAACGAGTGGGGTTTGTGCGATTTCACATTGTGCCTCAGGCAGCATAAACTCTTGGGGCGCCCCTAACTGCCCCCCGATGCAGCTCCCCCTTCTCTCGCCGTACAACCAGTAGTGACTGGACTATCTGCTCACTTCTACAACAATCCTTGAATAGGCAAAGCCAACCTGAACAAATGTACAATTCAGGCGGCAGAAGTAGTTGGCCCCCCATGAGAGCCGTAATGGGGTCACAGCCATAATTCGCTCTTTTTCCTCTGCCCGGGTTCCTGCAGACATGAAGCAGATTGTGCAGCCAGCTGCCGGATAATTCCGTATCCTCGTCACTCATTAACTTCTCCTGCAGCTCCAGAGAGCGGAAAACATGTTTATTACTTCTCCCCAACTGCAATAAGGGCACGGGAGGGGAATCCGGGCGTCCGGGCAGCCTGATCGCTGCTGTGTCAATATGTGCAGCATATCCCCCCCACTGACGCAGCGTCTGCAGAAACCGCAAGCCGCCATTATTAATTAATAGGAGGTAACATCAGCGGCCGCGCCATTCCTTCCAATACAGTGCTGGAAAATGCAAGCGCTCGTACGGGGAAATCAAGGTGCTGCCACTGAAATGGATGCAGCGGCAGCGTACGCCAGCTACGCCATTCATGCAGAGATCTACCCCTATGAGGCCGACGAGATGGAACAGCGGTAATATTAGCCCCGCTGCTACAGCGCATGAAGCCTAGAGAGGTCAGAGTCCTGCCAGCTGGAAGTGTGTGGCAGAGAGCATCCAGAGGGAAGAGGGGCAGTGGTTTGTGGGGGGTTGTCGTGTTGGTGGAGCGATCCGGTGACCATCCGGCTGTATTTCAGGAATAGTACTGGAGTTACTGAAGGGGTGACAAAGATGGGGACAGCTGTGAAACTAAGTAACAAGTCAAGAGACAACTGGCCTTATACTGGAGGTCATGATAAAAGACAGTGTGAGTCCAACAGAGCAAGGGCACCTGGGACAAGAAGTGACAGACCAAGGGCACCCGAGCAAGAAGTGACTGAGGCGGAGATTATGATTATACAGCCAAGCCAGATGTACGAGGGACATCGTCATATTCTGCGTTCTACACAGAGACTGTAGACATATCTGCCTGCACTACTGCCTAATCTACAGCCGCATCGAGGAAATGACTGACCGGAGTTTGCCGGGCGTGAGCCGCTGCTTCTTCACAGCCCCCCATTCTTAGGGTACTTTTACACGGAGCCTTTTATCCTTCACATGAGCGAACGACTGCAGCCAGCTTATACAGATAAGCGTTCACATTCCTAGTAGCAGTCACTATGGACGGCCGAGCGCTCGCTGTTTCCACGTGTGTCAACGAGCGAATGATGATTTTATGCTGCGCAAAATGAACCAACGCGAAGCCAACAACTTCTCATCCGTCGTTCAATGTTCGATTATCGTGTAGAAGCACCTTGGGATGGAGGCTGTAAGAGGGGCGAGCAGGGCGCAGCGCAGCGGGGGTCACCGTGGGGTCCCTTCAAAGGGGTCGTAGATGTTAGATTTAGTTGGTTCGATGCGGTCTAGTGTTTATGGGGTCACCGGAGGGAGGAGGAGGGCGCTACGTCTCAGCTCAGAGATAAGGCTGATAATGCCTCCCTCCGGCTCCGAGGGTTGGTTGTACGGGCACCAGCCATGATGGAAGATGCCATTATGAACACTCTTATCCCCGACCTCGGCACATCAGGCATCGATCTCCATGGCAGATGGCTAGATGGCCGGTAATGGCTGCGCCTGCCGGCTCCGTCGCCTTCCTCTTGGGACTCCGTTGTCTCATTTCCCGGCTCGCTCGGAGGTTATTTTGGAACATCTTAATTAGGGTGCATTGATTGCTGCTTTGCTTCGCTTTGTCCCGCCCGCTTAATGCATCTTTAATTATTAAGTGACGGGATGTGTTGTCAGTCGGAGGAGCCACTCCTGATAATTCGTGTTTTCAAAACTCGGTCATATAAAGAGTGCGACACCCTGACCGTCTCTTCGTTAGCGAGTGCCGCCTCTAGGATCCGCCCACTACTGCAAATTACTACAACTCCCATCATCTTGGATTTCAACGGCGTATCTCTGTGATATATCAGAATATTCTGGGGGTCCGAGCTCTGAGACTCCCACCCATCCGGATGGAGGCCCCTTCTAGCACCTGCAGTCCTGGCTCCTTGCCTCTGTTTACACCACAGTCAGTCCTGCATTGTGGTATAGCAGGGGTTAAGTCTTCTCTCAGTTCGGCTCTTGGGCCTCATTCACATTGGCGCGGAGAGCTGAGGACATGATTTGTCCTGGGGGTCCCGCCCCGCGTTCTTCAGGCATATATCTACGTGTGTGAAACAAGCGCAGTGCGGACGGATTTGGTTCAGATTACGGATTGTAATAGCTTGTACTGCGGAATCGCGCGGGTGTGCAGTGAATATGGAGGGTCATCGGTATTCGCCGCGTACTTATGGATGGAATCAATTCGTCTTCTTGCGGTTTTTTTCATATGTAAATTACACAATGAATACGTGCGCAAAAATCCACAAGGAAAGGCTGCGTCTTTCATGGACCGAAACTGAATCCGCCGGTGTGCGCCCCCTACTGCGAACCCCCTAGGCGCGCCGATGCGTCTGATTCCTCACGAGCACTGATGCTGTATATAGAACAGAGCTACGTGGTAACTTCGGTCACGACGCGTCACGCAGCCACAGATCACGGTGCAGCCGCGCAATTTAGTAGAAATCAGTGCAGTAGTTTCGTGATTCGTAAGACGCTGAGACCCGCGGCTTGCAGACATCCGACCGCGCATCCTGAGCGCAGCGATCTCTGCTACACTCCACCTGCGTTGGCGCGTCGCAGGATTGTAGATGGAAGGTTGGAGCTCGTAGGTTTCAGTGTTGTGCGGCTGCTTCTGCGTTCTCGTTACATTCTTCAAGATCTCTGCTTGCTGTCATTCATTAATGAACTTTAGGGGACGTTTATAAAACGTACGCCAGAATAGCTATGTACAAAAGTCGCTAAATTTGGCGCAAACATTTAGCAACTTTTCTTCCTCCTTTGCCGGCTGTGCAACTTTTTTGAGAAGTGGGCGGGGCTTGTTGGGAGGGGAGGGCCGTGGCCGCCTCGGACCGCCTGATTTATGAGTAATTAACACCAGAAAGTAGCGAAAAGTATGCCAGAAATGCACGTCGGGTCGGGATCGGGCACACAAGTCTCAGAAGGGGGTTGGGGATGCGTGCGCCTCTTCGTGTGTTTGGCGCACCGTACGGTGGAGGAAATCTTACCTGGGCTTAGTAAATTCCCCCAAATATTATTGAGCTGGTCATGTGGGGCGCGCAAAACGGAAATACACCAACTCTAAAGACACCCCACTGTGGGCCACTACAACCGCTATATACTGCAGTACCGAAGTATTGTATATAGTACAAGGGATTAGAAGATCACAAGTTCAAGTCTCCGAGAGGACAAAAGAAAAGTGCAAAACGTTTTAATAAAGTAACTAAAAAATGTAAAAATATATTAAAAGCTTAAAAAAACACTTTTCCCGTTTCACCATGAAAAAATCTAAAACAATTAAAAAACCTGCATATTTGGTGTCGCTGCGAACGTAAAAGTCTGAACTGCTGAAACATCCCAATATTTATAATATCCCACACAGTGAAAAGGCATTGTTTGTGCCTCCCCAACTCCCCAAAAATGTGAATTACAAATGATCAAAAACGTGTATTTCCCAAAATGCCACTAATGTAATAAGTTGGTGCTGTACAAATAGAGATTATCGTCATTGCACACACGGGACACGACGAAAACAGCAGATTCTGCTCCGTAACTGGCTGAAGCACACAAAGAGCAGCATCCTCATGAAGAACACGAGAAGTACTGAGCAGTGTAGATGTCATTTCAGTCACTGTCATTCATGTATTATTAGCTGCAGGCATGTCTGTGGGAGTCTCTCTATGGAAGCTTCCCCCTCCCCCTCTCATCTCTATAGACTTCTATGGGCAGCTGGAGACATCAGCCGCCTCCACTTCTTGTTCTTTGTCTTGTTATTTCAATGACCAGAGTCGGATCTCACCTGACAACAGGCAGTGGTCTACTAATTAGTAGGAAGGGTGAACCCTAGTGGCTGCACGTTAGATTTTTCAGCACATCCTTGTAGGTAAGTAGGGGGATTTGCCCGCTGTCACATTGGCGATCCCATTTGTTTTTTGTTTGTAAAGTCGGTGACCATTTCAGTTAAAACAAAAAGTTCTATCACACTGATATGATTTTGGTGAAAACATCCCAAAGTGCAGATTGATCCCTGTCCTCGGCACAGCGGCGCTCTCGGTACTCCGTTGGTAATTTAGGTGAGACGTGTCCATGTGATGGGCCTTGTTGTGGGGGCTCTATGGAGGCGGTCCCTCTCCCCTGTACTGGATCCCACGTCTGATAGGCTGTCAGTGTACACAGTCCTGTTCCGGAGGTAGGAGGGTGGCGTCGTGAGCACACCATTACTCAGGTGACACACCTTGTGATTCAGACGGCCTCATTATGCAGCAGCGCTGTGATAAACAGAAGGTGAAGAACAATGTGAACCCTTATCAATAGCGCCAACAAGGTCATCTCCGTGACCCGATCACCCCGGCCGTGTGCTGAGGAGCTGCACAATGTGCTCCATGGAGAATATGCTACTCATCGCCCTTCACACCCCGCTGGGCACACTGGGAAGCCGTTATTTCAGGATTGCATGAAGTAATGAATGGTGGCAGATGGCGCGGCGGCGGTGACAGACGGAGGTGATGGCAGCACTTTATTTCTTCCTTTGGCCTTCAGATCCGCAGTGATTCGCCATGTTGTAGATCCCACTCGGTGATGAAACGGTTCTGCAGGAATATCGGCCCCTGCGGACAGGAAGCTTCCTATAGTTGCTGCAGATTAGATGGCGGTGCTGACACATTCTGACCGGCTGACAGGAAGGGGTCAACGATTCATGCTGCTTGCGCCAAATTCTGCCCTCCCATCAGCACATAAATCTGGCTCCATCTGACCAGGAGATGTTTCTCCGCTGCTCAGTGATACAAGTTTTGCGCTCTTTTGCCCGCTGGAGTGTTTCTGTTTCTCTTAGACACAATGGCGCTGGAACTGGTCGCCCGCTGTTATACCATCCGTGCGGAGGAACGGCGAGTTGTGCGTTCGGACACGTTAGTTGGAGCTCCAGCGTTGTATTCAGCTGACTGTGCAGCCTGTTGGTCAGAACGATTCCTGACATCCTCCTCCGACCCCTTTCAGTGAGGAGTTGTTTCCGTCCGCAGGATCCCCTTTCACTGGATGTTTTCCTCCATCGCGCCATTCTCTGTATACCCTCCACACCGTTACATGATAACCCCCCCCCCCCCCACCCCCCATGGTTGGCGGTGAGACCCCGGCTATTCTAGCACCGATGACCGGCCTCGCTGGAAGTCGCTCCGATCGCTGGATCTTCCATCTAATGTGGATTCACACTGAAACTGATCCGCGGAAAACTTGTCACGTGATTTTATGCTCCGGGGTCACGAGGGGAGAATTACCGTACAGGGGGCGCCAATCATGAGTGTCCGGGGGTCTAATAGAGGGACTGTTCAGTGTTTAGCGAGGGTCAGACGTCACAGGGAAGGGGGGGGGGGGTTACAATTACGGTTTATCAGACTAAGAGGTGAGGTTATTTCCGCTGCGGTCGGTGACCGGAATGTTCTACATGTAATACGGTGATCGGATAGCTTTGTTCCTTTAACAAATGGCGTAATAATTCGAGCGCTGCATTATGTAACCTCACAAGTTCCCGTTGTCTGATATTACATCTGGCTGACAGTTTAGTAACCAGCAGTAAGAGGGACCTTTACAAAGACTCTAGAGGTGCCGTAACACGTGCCGATAATTGGGCATCAACATGTTGGGGAAAACCACTCAGGCTCACTCCCATTCTCAGTCTCTCCTTCTCCTCCATCTTCAGCTGCACAAGGGCTGATGGTGCCCTCATGTGCCTCTGTGGTAGCGGACCCTCAGGTGTTGGATGGGCGCTCCTCGGCCAGGAAGATGGACCTCCCCTGGAACCCAATCACTCCTACTTATAGATTCATCCGCACCAGGTCACATGCCAGACTGGTACATGTACATACAAACCGGAACTTTATTCTTGTTAACTCTTCACTCGCTGCAGCTGTGCAGCACACATGGTGTAAATAACAGGACGAGCCCTGCATGGCGCATCTGCAAAAGACAGGCATGTAGGGCAATATGGAGGGACCAGGATGGGGTTCTGGGACACTACAGAAGTACCAATTGTGAGAGGGCCGGGGGTCTAATAAAGAGCTGGGGGTTCTGATAAAGTGGTTGGCTGCTCTAATAAAGAAGCAGGCATGGTATTATTGTATCTTGACGCCACCGGCAGCTCGGGCTTCGGCAGCTCTTGGATGCAGGAGCGCCCCTCTCACATTAGTGTACGGGTTAGTCTTCCATGTAAGGGGAAAAAAAATGTAAGCCTAACACGAAAACTTCTCTAACCCTTATGGCAAGGAAAAAATCGCTGCAGTGTTTGGCCAGGGAGCAGGCTGCTTCTTAATGTGCGGGGACTTACTGTGCTTCCGGGAAACAACTCCGCAGATCACAGTTGGCCCCCTGGCGCTGATCAGCGCTGACATGTGCGGAGCAACGGCTCTCCGCTTCATCCTTGCCGCCCCTGGGGAGAGTGAGAGCAGGCCCGCCACGGAGAGGCCACAGTCACTGCATCGCTGCTGGGGGGGGGGGGGGGGGGGCTGCCTCGTACACTCACAGCGGGGCCACGGAACAATGCCGCATGCAGAGGGGACTCCACAGTAATTGCAGCACTGAGGGAGGGAGGGACACCCCCCCTGTTAAGCAGTAAGTATCTTGTCACCACCCACACTTCCGGTGGCGTCAAGACACAATAATACCGCCACCCAGTGTAACTAATGGACTATGGAAGACCAGGGTCCGCCAGAGTCGGGGCGCAGTACTCGAGTTCAGGACGGAGTCCATAGCAGGGAATGCGCTATATGACCTCCATAGACCTCCTACCAGCTGCCACATCTAGATATCTGCAGTTGTCCCCAACCTTTTGGATTGCCCTCTGTTGGTGTCTATTGGGGGACTTTATATCTCACTGCTGAAATCGTGCCGTTCCTTGGGGTGATCGCCGTCACAGAACCTTATCCTGCCGTCCGTGCTGCTGGTGCGGAGCTGGGATGTTACTCAGTAACGGTTTAGGTGTCCTACAATCTGCTGCCGGCTTCACGTTCTATTGCAATTTGTTTTGAAGTTCAAAAAACAGAAATTGCGAAACGCGTTGATGCTTCATGCTTGTAAAAGTACAGCAGACTTTCATCATTCAGTTCTGTTAGTCATTCCTTCTGCAGCTCCAGGCAAGCAGTGTTTACGGTAGTCGTCTGAAGTTTTAATACTTACTAAACTTCCAGAGTGTTCCGGCACGGCCGCTAACGCTGCTACAATGTTACATATTGACCAATCGCTGGCAGTAAATAGCCATGACATTCCAGCAGGTAACGCTGTTTGAGGTTTGCCGTCTTCGCGGGCTCTTGTTTATTGGGTTGGAGACTTTGGTAATTTGACAAGTTAAAGACATAGAAGGAATTGCTGGATGGAAATGAAGGTAAGGAGAGACGAGTGGACATGCGTGACGCGGTTCGCAATACTTGGTGGACACTTTTGGAGCTGTGGTTGTATAGGTGACACTGGGACAACATCCAAGCTCTAAAGAGAGCAGTGAATCCAGACAACCATCCTGAAACCTGATGGGTTTTGTTTTATGAGGTTATCATCTCATTGACTATCTCTAGGCCCCACAAACGGGGACTGGAGGCATCACAAGTGCAAATCGGGGTAACGTTGGCCCACCAGAGGACAAGATTCTGGGGCTCCACCTTCCATCTATGCAGAACACGCCCATTAACCAAATGCCCACCCTTAGAGGGACATTGGGTGTATTTTCTCAATGGGACCGGGTGCACCTGCATTGCCATGCCCAAACTGCAGGGTGATTGCTACACTACCAGCTGCTCATAGGGTTGTCTTCTGCTGGACCTTTGTGGCTTACTGTAGAGACCAGCCCAACCATGGACATCACTGAGCCTGGTGGCACATTGGTGGCTGTCTGCTTCAGTTGGATGGCCCCTGCTTTTCTAATTGGGCCTTGTATTGTATTCCAGACAACCTTCCATTTTGTTAGGGTCCTACAAACGTGTTTTTCTTTAGCTTCACTCTTACGGCCGTTTTACACAGGATGATCGTAGGTCACTTCAGCGCCTGACAGTCGTCCCAGCAATGATCGCTCAGTGAATGGAGGCGGGGCAAGCTGGAGATCCCTCAGTCAATGGGAGCGGAGCAAGCTGGAGTCGCTCAGTGAATGGAGGCGGAACAAGCTGGAGATCGCTCAGTGAATGGAGGCGGAGCAAGCTGGAGTCGCTTAGTGAATGAAGGCAGAGCAAGCTGGGGATCGCTCAGTGAATGGAGGCGGAGCAAGCTGGAGATCTCTCTGTGAATGGAGGCGGAGCAAGCTGGAGTCGCTCAGTGAATGGAGGCGGAACAAGCTGGAGTCGCTCAGTGAATGGAGGCGGAGCAAGCTGGAGTCGCTCAGTGAATGGAGGCGGAGCAAGCTGGAGTCGCTCAGTGAATGGAGGCGGAACAAGCTGAAGATCGCTCAGTGAATGGAGGCAGAACAAGCTGGAGAACGCTCAGTGAATGGAGGCGGAGCAAGCTGGAGATCACTCAGTGAATAGAGGCGGAGCAAGCTGGAGATTGTTCAGTGAATGGAGGGGGAACAAGCTGGAGTCGCTCAGTGAATGAAGGCGGAGCAATCTGGGGATCGCTCAGTGAATATAGGTGGAGCAAGCTGGAGATCACTCAGTGAATAGAGGCGGAGCAAGCTGGAGATTGTTCAGTGAATGGAGGCGGAGCAAGCTGGAGATGGATCGGTGAATGGAGGCAGGGCAAGCCATATTGGTTGCTCTCAAGGTTTCCCGGAGCTGCAAGTACTGTAACTAAGAACAATAATAGAGGAGATGAAATTCTCTTTGTCGTTTTTTTTTATGTGTTTTGAGTTTTCTAGGTAACAGAAGCTTCCAACTTGCCTCCTCAGGCATTAGGCTCCCATCCGGCGCGTCAGACTCCCATTTTTTATTTTATTTTCAAGGTTTCAAACTTATGCCATGAATAACAGTGGATATTACTGACTATTAGTGGATACCAGTGGACTCATGAAATGACAATGAGCATGTTACATTAGTAACCATCAGACATCACACCCCCCCCCCCCCCCCCCATTACTTATGACTTATCTTATTACCACTAAATCCATATAGGCTCATGGGCATGCAAAATTAATTGTGGCCCATTAAATCTATCATTATTCCTCAGTTATTTCTCCGGACTGAACAGGAGAAAGGATCGGGCATACTGAAATCCAACATGCCTGATCTCGTTTCACACCCAGAACTGCTGTTAGGGATGGTCAAAAGGCCCCCATACATCAGAGCTCATTGGCTGATTTCATTGTAATTGATTTGATTAACATTTTGGAGACTTCAGAAGCCACTAGCAGTTTTCCATAGAGGTCTGGCTTTAACATTCAATATTTTCAGCGTAGGATGGTCATCCCACAACCAGTTAATGTTGTACACTGCTACGTCACTCACACCCAAGAAGATCAGCGGGAATACTGTCACGGATTATGGAATGTGGATCCACTGGACCAACCAACCAAGCCTAGACAGGACCTGGTTCGGTTGGGAGCTGACTCCTCAGATAGCGAGCCTGTAGCAGGAATTCAGGGCAAACTCAGAGTCAGGAATAAAGACAGAACCCAGACTGCATACACAGAACTCAGAGAGTGGGCAGAACTGAGAAGACATAGACAGAACTACGGAACAGACTCAGAACACAGACTCAGGACTCAGACAGAACTGGGAAGAGAGAGATGGATTACATACTCGCAGACAGACTGAGGCAGCAGAGACTGCCAAACACCCAAAACACTCACCAGCATACCCGCACGAATAAACAGATGGAATTGCTATAATAAGTAAGAGGAATTGGCTTGTGAATTGGCCAAGTCACTTAAGCCATGAGCCCACTTCAAGGGTTCTCGTTGTCTCACGTTCCCTACACTAACGAGACAACTCAACTAACCCCAGGATACCTGCCTGCAAGCCGGGCTATTGCCCCAATTGGGATGGCCCTGCACTGGAACCTAAGGACGTAACTAACTAGCCCTAGATGATAAATGATCCAAGCAGCACAGAGACACATGGACAAATATACAGATACAGAAACAGAACTGGTGACCATGCCAGCACAGATAGATCAGAAGGCCTTAAAAGAAGCAGAAACACAAGACAGCTCACACTGCAAGAGGAAAACCAGCAGACACTGACGAAGGAGCTGGTATATATAAGCAACAGACCTGAGATTGGCTCACTGGAGCAAACCACACCCAGCTAGCTCAATCAACCACAGCTGTGAAGCTGAGCTGCTGGGAAATCCTGTAGAACCCCAGATCCCAGCAGCAATCCCTAACATGCACTATGTTGAGGAGGCCCTAAGACTTGCTTGGTGGCAGCTTATCTGAGAAAGATTGGTGGGGAGAAGATGCGGTAAGTAGACTGTCTGGAGAGGAATAGGTAAGTCAGTCGCTCCCAAGGAAAGCAGCAGGTTTGGCCAACATAAATCTGATGTGTTTAGCCGGATTTACGCTGTTCTTCATATTTACCCTCTAAATGCTGCTGTTATTCTGCTTCTGGCCATTGGGACGTCTTCTGAAGAGAGAAATGAGCTCCAGGGGTCATAGAATCATAGATTGGTAGAGTTGGAAGGGTCCTCTGGCATCATCAGGTCCGCCAGGGTAATTGGGTCCTGCAGGGTCATCGTGTCCTCCAGGGGCATCGAGTCCTGCAGGGTCATCGGGTCCTGCAGGGTCATCGGGTCCTCCGGGGGCATCGGGTCCTGCAGGGTCATCTCTTCCGGGGTCATCAGGTTCTCCATGTTCATCGAGTCCTCCAGGGTCAGCGGGTCCAACCCCCTGCCAAATGCAGGATCACTAAATCATTCCAGACAGATGCCTGCCCATCCACTGAAGACCTCCATTGAAGGTAAAGTCACCAAGCTCTTTATGGGGCATGGACTCACTTTTCCTGATTTATGGGCAACAACATTTAAATTGAGACTGCGGCCTCCTGTATAGCTTAGTCGAGTCCGCCACCAGCCTCTACCTACCTGCCTTGCCCTGAGTACCTGCAGGGTGGACGCACATAGATGGAACCTGTATGTACAGCTGCTCAGGGGCTCATTGCCACCATAAAAGCAGTTTCCTGTCTATTCCATGGCATGTTAGCGCCTGAGCTAGTGAATGGCATGCCTAAAGTTTTAGCTAAGTGTGAGAGGGTAGCATGATGAGCTGGAGAGTGAGGGGCCCAGAAGCTGTTCTTGCCCAGGGGCCATCTGCTATCTGTATCCACTCTTATAACCCATTAATGCCACAGAACATAAACGTATGTCTTGTGGATGGCATGGACTCAGAAGCCAAGCTCCTGCCATCCGCAGCAGGAAATGGCTGTGACTGACAGCGGGTCTCCTACTGCAACAGCAAGGATCAGTGAGAATGCTAATCCCTGCTGTTAACCCCTTACATGCCACTAACAATGATGATCGTGGCATATAAAGAGTTTACAAAGAAAGGGCGCAACTTCTGTTACGTCATTGACCATTCACAATGCAATCGTGGGGGACCGATGGGTTGCCATAGCAACTGGTGTCTGGGTCTGCCATGGTCTGTGATTGCTATTATTAGCCATAATATATAGCAGTACAGAAGTATCAGAGTGATCACAGCATCGCAGGTTCAAGTCTCCTACAGGGACATAAAAAATGTAAAAAAATATAATAAAAAGAAGAAATTGAACTTTTCTTTGCGCAATTTCCCTTCTTTGTTTAGGAAAATATGTAAAAATGTAAAAACCCGCATGTCGTCACATCTTTAAGGACTTCTACTATAAATTGAACTGTTTATCCTGCACAGCAAACACTATTAAAAAAAGCAGAACATTGGAGTCAAAATGCTTTTATTGTTCATTTCACCCCCAAAAACGCAGTAAGGTAAACAAACTTCATGCAAAAACAGGCGCGAGCCGTCCATGGGTCAACCCCCCGGCCCTCCAATGACAATGGGTGAAAGTCATACAATAATACACTATATGGAGCCAAAGAATGGTACCAATGCAATCTACAGCTCCTCACCCAAGGAGCGAGCCCGCGTGCGACCGCGGCGGTGGAAAGAGCAGAAGAAAATCCCCCAAAATTGTTGTGTCCTTAGCGAGCATCGCTCTTCTCGAGTAACTGCTTACTGGTCCGAGCAGGCTCGGGGGGGGGGGGGGGGGAGAGCGCAGGCCGTCGGGCGGGGGTGAGCGGGGGCTGGCAGCGGGTGGTGGTGGGGAAAGTGAGAGAGAGAGATCTCTCTTTATCCCCCCCCCTCCCCGCTGCCCCCCCACCCCTCCCCGCTGCCCCACCCCCACCCCCGAGCCTGCTCTGACCCACCCCCACCCCCGAGCCTGCTCTGACCAGTAAGCAGTTACTCGAGAAGAGCGATGCTCGCTCCAGTAACTCCTTTATCCGAGCGTGCTCGCTCATCTCTAGTCCTTAGATCCAAAATATTCCGCGACTCTAAGGGCACTTTCACACGGTTGTGAGAATCATGTGAGATTTGTGTGTTGGAGATGCACATATCTCACACAGATATGAATACACGTGAGCGACGCGTTCTGTCTTTGGGCGTTCCCTCAGAATGCATTGCCCATTGTTTTCAATGGGGACGGAAAACACGCGGCACGGTGTGCGCGGCACACACGAGTGCGATGCCAGGGTGCCCACTGAAAACCATGGGGAACACTTGCCGATCCCGTACTGAAGGGATCAGAGGTGTTTCTGACACGGGGTCATCGCACGATGTTGTGCGGAGGCAGCCTAAGGGGTTAATAATGCTGCTGCCGGAGGATCCATTCACCGGTACGGAGTCTCTATTCTACAAACAAGCTTGCGTTGTGCTCTTAGTGACTCACACCCCGCAGCCGGGGGCTCGCCGGACGCCGCACGGTTTTCCCGTTACCGATAGGATTAGAATTTTTTTATTCTTCTCTCCAAACTACAATAGAAACAATTAGGAAGAGCCCCCCTGAATCGGGCGGCCACAAGGCGTCCCCCAAGGCATTGAACCCAGGGCTACCTGGGACTAATTGCTGCCATGACTCAGAGCCTTTGATGTCTGCGGGGCCCTTGCAGACGGCGCTCCGAGGCTTCTGACTTTAATTAGGATCTTTTTACGGCATCTATTATTAATTCAGTTTAATAGAGCGTAAAGTACAACAAAGCATTTCGTGCTCCTCGAGAAGTGGTAATGGAGCACTTATGTTCCTCGAGGTCTTCACTCTCGTCTCCTGATCAATAAACAACGCAGATTGATTTTTCCGGGTTTAGTAGTTTTACAAAAAAATAATTGTACAAGGAGGCAAAAATGTTCTCAGAACGGTGGTCAATGTTTCATCTTTCTTCTGGTAACACCAGTTTGCAGCGGGAAGAGTTCCAGAATAATCCGTCCTCCGGGCCCACAGGAGTGGAGATGACCATCGGCCGGTGTCCTTCCCACCGGTCTGCGCCCTCCTCAGTGCCGTTAGAGGTACCAGCAATGGCGCCGCTGCGAGGCACCCGTCACTACAAACCCCCGACTCCAGAGATTACGGCCAACGTTATCCCAAATGATCTTCCCATGTGAGACCCCCAGAACTCCTTAATGACGTTCGATACATAAATATGATGTCAATGGAGACAGGAAGTCCAGTGTGGCCATTTATGAAGGCTTCGTGCCGGCCGACGTGTTTACCGCTCCTACAAGGACGCCGCTTCCTTTATTAAACATTGGGAATGTACATCCTGCTGGATCTCCTTTACCAAAGCCAGTTGTAGGACCGTTGTAACCAACGGCCTACCAGGATTAGGGGGGCTCTCACTGAAGACCCCCTGTGAAATAAGTTACTCCTCCCCACTTTTATTGTCTGTTTATGGTTTTTTCGCTTATTGTTTTTTTTAGGAGATTCACTCACAACGTAGAATGGCCTGCAGAAGATGCACAGCATTTTACACTACAAACGACATGGAAGAGATCTCATCCGCACACTCAAGAAAGAGACAGCAAAAACAAGTTATTTTCCCCCAAAAAGGGTTTTTATTATGCAATAGTAGAAAAACCTAAAAAGCATATAATTTTGGTATTATTGTAACCGCACCAACCCCGAGAAAAGAGTTATATCATTTATACCACATAGTGAACACCATAAAAAAAAGAAAAAAACATAAGAGGCAAATTAGAGGTAAGTGGGAACTTTGCCTGTAATACCAAGCCTGGCCACTGAAGTGAGAACGGAGCTGTTGCTTCCTGCAGAAATGAACTGAGCCAACAGGTGATCAGCCGAGATCCCAGGCGGTGGACCCTCAACGATTTTTTATCGATGGCTTATTCTAAGGATAGGCCATCAAAAGTTTACAACTGGATGAGCCCTTTAAATGCCAAACTAGGCCACATCCCTGAGAGGTTAAGGGTACATGGAGGATAAACATGGGCCCTAGATGGCTGGAGCTCCTTCTGGATAGAGGGCCTCTATTTGGAGTGTGATTGAAATGGTTTTGCTGTGTAAAAATAGTTCTAGTCAAAACAAAATATCTTCAAGTGTCCCTACAGACGACCGTCCCATTCCTTCAGGCTCCATTCACCCTGGGGGGGGTTAGTAAAAGTCGCTCCTCACCTTTATGAGGTGTGTATTAGTCTGAGCCCACCTGGATGTGTGCTCGCCCTCCACTCTTCTATTGTCCCACATTCCGGAGAGTATCTGTAGACACAGCTGCTGCTTTATTACCCCGGAGCCTTCGGACTCGCAGCTCTGGGGGAAAAGATAAAAAAATCAGAATAAATAGTTTTACAAGTAAAGCTGGACTTAAGGGCCATGTATCTGGCGATGGCAGCACATTTAGATCCTGCTAGTAGCGGCACAAACCCCGGTGATTGGGGAGGCCAACCACCTCATAATAATAATATTTATATAGCACCAACATATTCCACAATAGACAATACCAGAATTATAACGCCTACTTACCACGGAAGATCCTGGCAGATGGAATGGGCAGCGGCACAAATGGGAGGGTCGTTGGCCAGCAACTTTGAGTATTTTCCTTAAAGGGGTTGTCTCGCAGCAGTAAGTGGGGTATACACTTCTGTATGGCCATATTAATGCACTTTGTAATATACATTGTGCATTAAATATGAGCCATACAGAAGTTATTCACTTACCCCCTCCGGCGCTGGCGTCCCCGTCGCCATGGCTCCGTCTAATTTCGCTGGCTTCTTGCTTTTTTAGACGCGCTTGCGCTGTGCGGTCTTCTGCCTGGTAAATGGGGCCGCTCGTGCCGGAGAGCTGGTCACCGCATCGTCATCGAAGCTCCGCCCCGTCACGTGTGCCGATTCCAGCCAATTAGGAGGCTGGAATCGGCAATGGACCGCACAGAGCCCACGGTGCACCATGGGAGAAGACCCGCGGTGCACCATGGGAGAAAACCGCAGTGCATCCCTGGGAAAGGACCGGCGGCCATCTTAGGGAGAAGATTTTTAAAACTTCATATTTCGTCAGATCGGTGAGTAGCAAGCGGTTTAAAAACCGCTTTAAATTGCTATTTTATGCCAGGGGGGTGACAGGGGGAATGGGGTAAGGTAAAATTTTGATGTTTGCCGCGAGACAACCCCTTTAAAGTGTCTAAATACTGTTAAATAAAAAAGTGACTATAATCACCTGTTTGATTCCCCCCCACCACTCAGTTCACCATCTCACCAGTCTCCACTCACTTCCAAGAAGTGCAGTCACATGTCATCTGAGCATGTGACCACCATGGTCAATCACTGGTCTCTCATCAACTTGTTACATCTCAAAATTGTTTGAGAGCGGTAGGGTGTTCAGTGGCAGCAGCAGGGTCTCTCCCAGCAGGGTCTTTCCCAGCAGGATCTCTTGCAACAGGGTCTCTCCCAGCAGGGTCTCTCCCAACAGGGTCTCTCCCAGCAGGGTCTCTCCCAACAGGGTCTCTCCCAGCAGGGTGTCTCCTAGCAGGGTCTTTCCCAGAAGGGTCTCTCCCAGCAGGGTCTTTTCCAGAAGGGTCTCTCCCAACAAGGTCTCTCCCTGCAGGGTCTCTCCCAGCAGGGCCTTTCCCAGGAGGTGGGCTTCTCTCATAGGAAAGAGTTTGGCCCAGATGTGTTCCAGTGCAGATTGGAGCTCTTCAGCAGAACCTTCATAGCCAAAGTGAAGTCATGACAATGGACAGCCACACCTCACTTCTACTGTATTATGGGAATAAATCATATTCCAGAAGATTTCACTGATTTGCCCCAGATTGCTTATAATGAGAAGCTTCATGCATGAATATATGTATGTGAACTCACTGATGCTCTCCATCGGCCACCATACCCTTCTGGTTTATTAAAAGTAAGTACAATACAAAATATACTGAATATGATGCACCAATTACATGCATGCCCCTTCCAACATCATAACAATTAATGATTGGCCTAGTATGTAATGACACTGATGATTAACATATGTTTACGCCCCAGGTGTATGTCACTATGTGAACATGTAATTCCTATATACCAAAGTAGCATAGAATTTATTAATATTCTAATCTGGACTGAAAGTATGCAGTAAGATAAAAAGTCCCTCCCCTTGCTAGCGAGCTATGGGAACTGAACATGGGAGCTTCAACTTCTACTTGCACATACCAGCCTATTATATTGAGCTAGTTAACCATTTAACTGCTAGCTATTTCCAATGAAGGTGGATATATGAATATATATATTGTAGTAGTGCAGTACACAGAAAGGCCTGTAGAGGGCTGCAGACAGGACTTCTGGTGCGAGGGTTAACACAAAGTGGTGGAGCAGGAACTAGAAAATTGCCAGTTCCTGCCAAAATCAAGTTAGAGAGAGAGAGGACCAGCGCAGCAGAGCTGAGGTGCTGCAGGCTGGTGGCCTAGCAAAGGCCAGAGTCCGACAGGGGCGACAACCCTGGACTCACACCCAAGTGGGGTGCATATGGACGATGTATATTGACGTTGGGTGATATTGCTGTGTTTTGTGATTGCGGTGATGACAAATAAAGGCTGGCAGGAGCCAGATGAAGAAATCCACGTCTCCTGAGCCGTTTCTACACCACGTGTGGTGCGCCATTTTCATGTGCAAGAGGTCGTCGATCCGCAGGCAAGTGCACCTCGCTTGCTTACAATATGTGTGTATATATATATATATATATATATATATATGTTTGCCCAGGCTGATATAACACATTTATATTATTACTACAACAACTGCGTCCTTCTGTCTTTCCGGGACCCGCTCCGCCCCCCGCGGCACTATAGTCTCTGTTAAAGGCCCAGTGGCTATATTAACAAAATAATAGCCAGCGGAAACAAACAAAAAGACTGGATACACAAACATTGGTATAATCCAAAGGGTTGGACCGCAATGAACTTGTGCCCAGATGGCGCATGACCGGCTGCCTCCAGGCAAGCTGAGATCAGTAGGATGGCATCAGAAGCCATGGGGGGGGGGGTATCGATGCAGGGGCCACAAAGGAGGACTTGTCACTGTGGAGGGCAGAAAGGGGGCTAATTACCGTGGCATGTAAAAATGGGGTGTGGCCTGGGAAAAGGGGCATGACCTATCCATAAAAAAATGTGCACTAAGCTGTGCCCACCACTTTCTAGGTTCTACCTAAAGGCAGTTTATAAAAGTTGGCAAGTATGTTATAAATGGACGTGGCAGGTGGGGCGCTGTTACACCTCTGGCATGAACCCTAGATGAACTTCTGGCCATTGATGTGCCACAAAAGCACCAAGTCTGGTATGTGTGAGCCACCGCTTCATTTTGACTTTAATCTGCTGAAAATCTTTAAAAAATTATTAAATTTTCCCGCCCGTATTTATGCGCATTAAATTTACGCTGACGACTCGACCGTAACACGAAAACCCTCTTCGTAAATCAACAGCAAGTAATGCGACTGTCTCCAGCGAGTGGTTCCTCTAGAGCGGCGTCTACGCCCCGCGGCCTCTCCATGTTTCTAACCTGTTGGGACAGACTTGACGTTTACTGGAAAAAACAACTTGAAGCCGGCGACTTGCAACTAAATCAATCCCACGAAATCCATGCCAGCGCTAAGGTGCCGCCGTCCAGCCTCGCCAGCGGCACGTAAGGCGGAGAGAGTTTTCATTTTGGGTTTTCATTACATTCCGACAAACCCTATAAATACAGCAATACCGTGAGGAGCAAAGAGAAGAAAACGCAGCGAGGAATTGACTGTCTATATGGGGCTAACGCGGCGTATATAGCGACTGGCCCCTTTATCCGTGGCACGCTGGACCTTCTTTGGTCCTTTACAATCACACAGTTCATCATGGCGTCCATCCACAGATATCAGAGGACCCCAGGGGCGCCAAAAAACCCTTCCCCACAACATTACTCCACCTGCTGACAGGAAGGGGTCAGCAATTCATGCTGCTTGTGCCAAATTCTGACCTCCCATCAGAAATCTGGCTCCATCTGACCAGGAGATGTTTTTCCGCTGCTCAGTGATACAAGTTTTGCACTTCAAACGTTGCTTCACAAACAGTCGACAAGTGTTACCATATGTGAGAGGAGCCCTGAGGTCAGGTTGTCCCGGGAAAGGTGACCCGACTGGGGAGCCGGCAGCACCCCAGGGAGAAAGACCGAGTTCCTGGATGTCACCATCTAAATACATAGGAACAGGCACCAGCAACACAGGTTCACTAGAGGGCCTGAAGCGGGTAGCAGGAGAAATTACAGTACTCCCGGGACTCCATCTTGGATGCTGCAGAACGTTTTAATATAAATAAGGGCTGGAATAACAATAATAAATGCCTGTTGCCATCCTGCAGATATCTGGAACAGTCTGTTAGCTGGGATGGGAGGTGGAGAATTCTTCAATGGAAGTCTTCAGAGGCCGGACAGACATCTGTCTGGGATGATTTAGTGATCCTGCATTGAGCATGGGGTCGGAGCCGATGACCCCAGAGGACCCGATGACCCTGGAGAACTCGATGACCCCAGAGGACCTGATGACCCTGGAGGACCCAATGACCCTAGAGGACTCGATGACCCCAGAGGACCCAATGATACCAGAGGACCCGAAGACACCAGAGGTCCCAACCCCACCATTCTAGGATTCTATACTACGCCCTACTAACATCCTGTTGGTAGTGGCACTCAGTCTATTTAGTTACAGCCCGTTGTTTGGACACAACAAGTCTGGCTGACAGGAATCCAAGCTCTGTCTTTTACCTGGGTGCCGGGTCTGGTCCCCTGTGTATCAGCCATCTCTTGGTGCTGTTGGATCGATGGGAGGGGAGCGAGGTGCAGCAGCTCTCTGTGTCCGGTCTTCGTTAACACAGCCTCACTCTGTATCTTTCTATTTAGTATCATCTAACACTCCAGTAGTCCCTTATTTCTGCATCAGCCCATAGGAATGCTGCAGCATCAAACCGCTTCCCTCAGGGGAGTATCCCCAGCTTCATCCCCTGCAGAGTAGCTGCACTAACTCCTCTCTGACCTCCTGTACTGCTCCCACTCAGAGGGCGTCCCCCCTTTTAAAGGAACAGAGCTTGTTTTCCTTCACAAATACACTAAGAGGACATTTCTATTAACAACAGCCAGAAAACAGCAAGACACTTCTGCACCCCCCCTTACAGTTACACGCTGTCTTTAAGGACGAGTAGTCCCAAGGAGCCTCCCTGATCTGGGGTGAGGTTCTCTAGCCTGGCAGGTTGCAGAGAGGTTCCTGACCACCTCTGAATTGCAGCCAGTCCCTGGTAAGACCTATGGGGGCCCTGGCACCGACGAGATTCCCACAACCTCTGGACCTGTTCCTGCTTCCTCATCTAAGTGGAGGTTCGTCTCACCATTGTGGGTATCCGTCTGTCATTGTAGTTGTGGTTTGCATCTGCTTGTCATCATCTGCAGCTGCTGTAGTGGCCCAGTACAACGGGGCCCCTCCTGAATGGTGTGTATGCTCAGTATTGTGTTGTCAGTGTCTTTCATGTTGCAAGATTGGTGTGCGTTGCATAGCTGCAGCACTGAAAGGGTTACGTGTCTGGTATGAGCATGACTGTCTGGTTTTGTATCTTTTTGTCCGTCACATGATGATGCTTGATGAGAGTCTGTGGAGTTCCGTTCTGGTTCTGTCAGAGAGTGGAGTACAAGGCAGCTGTTGTGTGGGTACCTTCAACCCACAGACACAGAATGGAGGAGGCCGAGAGGATGGCCTAGCGAGGGTGGGGACTACTACTCCCCAGAAGTTCTGCAGTGTGATTTCGTCTGTGAATGTGGACCAGTAGAGGCAGAGAGAGAAGTGTTATACTGGTCCAGGACCGACAGGTAACCGTGGCTGTGGTTTCTCCTGACGTCCTGTGAGTCCTCCCGGTCACATTGCAGTCAAGAAGCTGCTGAACTATTGCCGTCTTCTGAAGTTAAGTAAAACCACCACCGTTTCCGGCGGCTGCGTCTTAACCAGTACCCGTGTGTGTGGATTCACTCCGTCACCTTGGAATTCCCCCATGGAAGCTACACGGGAGAGGACTTACTCCATCATCCAGAAATCCCCCGCTGTGGAAGAAACGGTGGCGTCATAAGACAAAAACAGGACTCAAGGTAATCCATTATGTGGGTTCCCATTTATTAACCTGCCCTCGGCCCTTGGATGTGTGACGGTTTACCCTCTGAGTGGGAGACGGTAGAGCCACCGTGACAAGGCCAAACTCTACCCCGCTGTCTCCTAGGCCGTGGTCTTCTCCTCGGTCACTGCACTGCCTCATGTCTGGTCAACGGGGAGGGAATCTCCCTCTCCTCCTGCACAAAGGCGTCCGCTTCTCCTAATTCCCCCAGCTAAGGGATAGCTCCATACATCATACCAGCAACAGGCAGGCATCCTCTCCTCCCGCTCCTTCTCTGGACCGCTGTCCAATCATCACAGCCGCAGTGACCACACTTCTTGTTTCTGGTCAGGAATAGTGTTGCTTGTTGTGATCGGCCGGTCATAAAATAGAGCTGATTTTTAAAAAATCTGATGGGTCATCCTGACTTGCTTCATAAATAAAAGGTTGTGTGTCTTGCAGTTGCTAGCAGTCTTGCATTTCACTAGTCATAGGTTCAAATCCCATCAAGGACAACAACTCTAAGGACTTGGAGAAACTCATTCAGATTTCTGCTAAGCCACCACACTTGGCTGCTCTGCTCCGAATAAGAAGAACAGGAAGAATAAACACAAAGAGAACATAAAACACAATGCAAACATTGCCATTGGACAGATTTGAACCTCCAGTAAGGCAACAGTGCTAATGACTGTGCCACCATGCTTGTTCTTCCTCCCATGAGTTTCGTGTTCTGCAGAGTGCTAAGGCAGCAGTATGCAGTCCTAAGCTCTCACTCATGACCTGAAGGTTGCGGGTTCGATCCCCAGATGGTTCCGATAGCCGGCTCAATGTTGACTCAGCCTTCCATCTTTCCGAGGTCTGTAAAATGAGCACCCAGCTTGGTGGGGGGTAATAAATAAATTATCTGAAAGCTCTGCAGAATAAGTTGGCGCTACGCAAATAAGATTTTTATTTCATTATTTTTCTTCTTTCTTGTTCTTCCTTCTACTTCCTCCTCTGGTGGAGAAGGAGAAAGAAGTAGGTGAACACAGGAGTGCTAGCAATTGAGCCACATTCATGAAACAAGCATGTCCAGATGTTATCAAAGCCGAACCTTATTTTTATTAATTTCAATGGGAGTCAGAAATGGCCATGCCAATATCGAGTCTGAGACACAAGGCCACACTGAGGAGCTGGTGGGGTACAGATGGCACTTGTCACCGTGGCTCTACCAAACTCCTCCCCGGAGGGACGCATGCAACCTCAGCCAAGGCACCTCTAGGCCTCTTCCAGGCAATGTTGGGGCAGTGGTTACGTACATATGTGTAATGGACTGAAGAAGTTGTCACTCGTGACGCCAACGTTCCTTCACACTGTTGATTCTCCAGCGGTAGAAATAATAAAGTCCTCACACTAAAAAAAAACAAGAATCAGCGCCTACTCACACAAAACGATTTTCAAAAGGATGTGAGATACTTTTAAGTGCTCACCTGGTGCTCGGTCAAAACTCCTGTCCAGGAGATTGACCGGCACCTTGTATCCGAGCTGGCTTGTAACGTCCCTGGAGTCCCGAATCCGATCACCGGAGAGCGTCTCTGGGGTTTACAGCCGTGACAGGCTGTTTGTATAACCTCGAGCGCGGTGAAATTTTTCCATTTGATACGAGAAAGTCCTCACACTGTTAATGTTGAAAACTCAATCACTGGGAATAGACAGGGACTGGAAAACGTGACTTCTTGCTTGCACACTAATGCAGGAAAACAATTTAGGGAGCAGGACACAGGATGACGCCGGGCCTACAGTTGAGTTCTCTGTATGACTTCGCTCCTGGACACACACACTCCGGGATGTACATTAAAGATATGGCATGTATGACAGTCGCAAGGTATATGTGTTTCGGGCCCCTACACCGACCCACAATAATTTTTTCAAAATTGGGTTGGGTATTCCTGACCCAAATATTTCATTAATCGCTGAACACTAGTCAGGAACTCTGCATATGAGTTGTGTGTAGTGTCTTGGGTTGTCACCCGGCCACTAGACCACCGACCTGGCCGGCAATTTACTCTACAGTCCGATTCTGGTATTTATTTTTTACTGACCATATGATAAAACATAATTAGCTGTTGTGAGCAGCTCCGGCCGGGCAGCAATCCTATCATCACGTGCCATAACTCACTCTCAAGTGCAATATGCTGCAACGCTCAGGAAAACCCTCACTCTTCCCCCAACCTGCACTTCATATAGCACATGCAGGAAATTAGCCGACATTACTGAAGACAACCATGCCGCCACTGGGCCCCCTCCATGGGACTCCTTCCTTACTGGAACACTATTGTCCCCCCCAGAATAATTAGAGTCATGCTCACCAGGCTGCATGGGAGCTGTGAGCCCACCAGCCGACACCAATGAATCCAGACGATCCACATCTTTCCTCGCCGTCTCTGTCGATGAATCCCCCGCTGCAACCGGAACAGGCCTTTGGATGTTGTCCGTCCATAACTCCTGAACTGTCCCGGTCGTTCTGTGCCACCAACCTCGCCGACCGCTCTCCAACACCTCCTCTTCTTCCACTCTGGGCCCCCTCTAGATACCGGTGTGCTCAGCTGAGCTCACCGTTGCCCTAAACTAACGTTCATGGTAACAGGCCAGCTCCCTGACAAAAGCTTCACCAGGAGAGCTGACCGTGGCCCTGCTGCAATCCCCTGACCCGTAGGTGGCGCTGCCTCCCCTCCCCCTGTGCTGCCAGGCTCGCTCCCTGACCGCCACCTCACCAAGGGAGCCAGCCGTGACGTCAACTCTGTCACCGCTGACCGGTGCCTGCCCCCTAAGAAAGTGAGGCCTACACTCCACCGTGCAACCCGGCCGCCTTACAGGATTCCTCCTGGATGGTCTTTCCCCCCAACCCATAGTGCTGGGGATGTGGTGACCGGCCAGAGGGTCCTCTGAAGGGCTCCTTGCTCTGCGGCGGGTCCTGGGCACCTCCGCCGCTATCAAGTGAGTCGGCGGTCAGGCCCTGTGTGAGCGGCACGCTCTCTCCCCCAACCCTGTGGCCGCGACCAGAGCATCCCACAGTGCTCCCACCCGGGGGGGGGGGGGGGGGTGAATCTCTGCCGCTGCACAGAGATGCGGCAGAATTTCCTCCACTGAGGCCATAATATAAGTTAGTAAATCTTGCTTTCAACCTCCCACCTGCCCGCTGTCCCTCCTGCAGACCCCGTCCCGCTGTCCCTCCTGCAGACCCCGTCCCGCTGTCCCTCCTGCAGACCCCGTCCCGCTGTCCCTCCTGCAGACCCCGTCCCGCTGTCCCTCCTGCAGACCCCGTCCCGCTGTCCCTCCTGCAGACCCCGTCCCGCTGTGCCTCCTGCAGACCCCGTCCCGCTGTTCCTCTTGCAGACCCCGTCCCGCTGTCCCTCCTGCAGACCCCGTCCCGCTGTGCCTCCTGCAGACCCCGTCCCGCTGTTCCTCTTGCAGACCCCGCCCCGCTGTCCCTCCTGTAGACCCCGTCCCTCCTGTAGAACCTGTCCCGCTGTCCCTCCAGTAGACCCCGTCCCGCTGACCCTCCTGCAGACCCCGTCCCGCTGTCCCTCCTGCAGACCCCGTCCCGCTGTCCCTCCTGCAGACCCCGTCCCGCTGTCCCTCCTGCAGACCCCGTCCCGCTGTCCCTCCTGCAGACCCCGTCCCGCTGTCCCTCCTGCAGACCCCGTCCCGCTGTCCCTCCTGCAGACCCCGTCCCGCTGTCCCTCCTGCAGACCCCGTCCCGCTGTCCTCACTGACTCTCCTAATCACTCTTGACACTTTCCCCTCCACTCTTACTTTTATAAGCTCCCATAATTAACATACCCTTCTGCACCAATCGCTGCCTACCGCTACTTTCACCCCCATTAAACATAACTGCCGCATTGACTCTTCTAGTCCTGATCCCTAGCCACCCTGTCATGTAGGGCCTCCCCTTCGGGCCCCCGACCCGGCCCTGTACTTTTCTCTAGTCTGAATCAGTAAATACGGAGCCAGTATGGCAGAAGCAAGAGGGAAGCCGCCATTTTGAGCGGTGATGTCACCATGCACATTAGATCGCCGCCGTGTCATGTGATATCATCATTCATTCAGGTTTCGCTTGTGGGAATTTATAACACTTAGTAATAAACAGCAGGATTGTTCTGACATTTCGGTCTTGCAGGTCCTGCTGACCCAACGATGATTCACAAGTCCTCATGGAAGGTGAACGAGCCCTTTACACGGCGAAGACCGCGGCTGAAGAAGAAGTAATGGAAAGCCCTTCCTCATCAGGGACAGCAGGAACTGAGATTGTGTCCGCCGGACGCTGTTCTGTAAGGTGTGGGCCGGACACTAATAGTGGGCACCTGGTAGAGCGACTGTGGGGGGTTATCACCGCACACAATATAAGACGGTTCGAGTCCTCGAGACGTCTCCTCTTCTGTCGGAATCTTAGAAAGTTGATTCATCGTGGATCTAATTTTAGGAAGAACAGCGAGACGACTTACCTAAAGTCCTGAATGGCGGATCTCTCCAGATGAGGAGCGGGGAATATGTGATCATGCGGGGTCACATTCACGCCTGCGCCGGAGGCTCCGTTCAGAGACCCTGGTGCAGATCAGTCATGAAATACTGCATGAAATAGCGCAGCATGCCAGAAACCGGACTCCATTATAGTCAATAGGGCGGGTCCGGAGGTCTGGGATTTTAACTGCTCGGCCTGTGACAGTCGTGGCGGTTATTATCCAGCCTTGCCGGAAAATATAAAGACCCTTTGAATTGCAGCAATAATGAGCACCAACCAACCAGATCGCACTCAGCCGCTGGCCTTCACATGGGGCGCATCAAACTCTACTGGGGGACAAAGAATCATTCCAGGGTGTACCATCAGCACCATTTTCCCGAGAGATGTGCGGCCCACGAGGACGACACTTTGTGCGATATAAGATGCGATCAGCTGATCTACAAGCGTCGACTGATCAGCAACATTCAGGCCCAATAATCGGCCCGTGCAAAAGTCGAGTCGTCTGAAAACTGTCCTTGTTTCGGGGACTGTTGAGTTGGAGATGAATGCTGCCCATATAGATTGCAGCTGTAGGGGGCAGGGCTGGGTTTAGAGGGTGGCAAATTGGGCAGTTGCCCAGCACCCCCCTGAAGACGGGAAACAAAAACCTCCCAGTATTATTTTGCAGCGTATGGAGGAATTATCGGGTACTTTTCTATACAGAGCTATTCTTCGGACGCTGCAGGCCCAGATGGCGCTATTATAGTTGTACCATTTGGTTGGAATCAAGTGAATATGAGGAAAATGTCTAAAAATGTCAATCAGAGAGGCCCCTGTGAGAGACTGTAGCTCTGAGCAGCCTAAGGGTGGCTGAAAGCCTGGGCCGGGCAGGGAAGGACGCCCCCTAGGATGACACCCAGCTGGGCATGGTGGACTTCGTGGGTAAGGCCCTAGGCCAAGGTTAGCTAGTGCATCAGTGTCATTTAGCGGCCAGCCCACCAGGGAATCCGTGTGTGTATTGTGATGCTTAGCCGCAGTATGAAGGTTATGTTATTAAGCGCCGCAATAAAGATGGATGTGTTAGGTTTTACCACGCTACTGGCATGGACGTGGCTACTGAGGTGCATCTACCCATCTAGGTGGAGGAAAGTTGGCGATCCCGTGAGCTTATGACCCCCAAGTTGCTACAGTCCCCTTAAAAGGAACTTAGAATACAGAGATTTGGATTTAAATTATTCACCATTCGGACAGCCCAGCACAGAACTGTTATCACCAGGTGGGGGGCTTGTACAGCCACTTATTACCAAGAGAGGGCGGGGTTTATACAGCCATTTATCACCATGAGGGGGCGGGCCTTGTATAGCCACTTATCTCCAAGTGCGGGGGCTTGTGCAGCCATTTATCTCCAGGAGGCACGTGGCCTTTACAGCCATTGATCACCATGAGGGGGAGGGGCTTGTACAAAAATTTATTTTCTTCGCAGCAAAATGTAGTAGAACATGGCGCCCATTCAATATAAAGTGGCCCTCTGGTTCAGAGTGAAAATGTTATTCAGACTAGCCCATGGATAGGATAATCCGAGCTGCGGGAGGGAACAAGGAGCAGAGCTGAGCAAGAAGAAAGAACAAGAAGTAGTTATTCTGTGCAGCTATGCTGCAGTGTGAGGAGCTGGGGATACGCCTCTAAATCTGTGCAGCTATGCTGTGGAGTGAGGATCTGGGGATACTCCTCTGTGTCTGTGCAGCCATGCTGCAGTGGGAGGAGCTGAGGATACTGCCTGGTGTGCAGGATTAGGGGGCCTGAGCTCCTCAATGGGACAGACTTTACTTTTTGAGAAAGGTCGAGTTGGATGCACGCATTAGAGAGACTTCTGCCTCCTCGTTCCCCTCCTCCCTTCTGCCCAACAATGCGGGTGTGATACACAGCTGCTGGAGACTACATTACTGCTCACTGGGTAAAGTCTCTTGAGAAACCCACTGAAAGCATTCATGTTGGCTCCCGGACCCCATGTGAGCATCACTGAAGCCTCTGTGCTACCAACACCGCGCCAGATTACCGGAAAACCCTGAGCCAAATACCAGCGGCCTCTCACAATATTACAACTAGAACTGAGAAATATATAAAGAAATCCCAATTGCCCAAGAAATCAGCCATGTGCCATGTCCCCTCCACCTCCTACTCACTGCCCTGTGCCTAGCTTAAAGGCAACTGGTTGCAGCAGGAGCCTCCCCCTTCTGCCCTGTCTACAATAGAACAGAAAGATTAATAAGCCCCGCCTCCTTGCCTAAGACATTCTCCATAGTGATACTTCAGTCAAAAATGAAATCACTGTCTGTAATGATGTAGTGATCCTGCACTGAGCAGGGGGTTGGACCCGATGACCCCGGAGGACCCGATGACCCCGGAGGACCCGATGACCCCAGAGGACCCGATGACCCCAGAGGAGCCGATGGCACCGGAGGACCCGATGGCCCCGGAAGACCTGATGACCCCAGAGGACCCGATGATCCTGGAGGTGGAAAAAAATCACTGCATGTCCTATGTTTTTGCGTTCCTCGAAATGCATTGCCCATTGAAAACACAGAGGATCGGCAAGTGTTTCCCAAATGCACCTGAAAGCCGCGCCGGAGGATTGCTGCTTCTCCGAAGTGATGGGAGGTGTTTTTGCCAGAAAAGAGCTTGGGTTTTGGTGTTTCTCGGCCCGAGATCGCCCTCGCCCGCGTGGAGGCAGCCTTAGGGTCTATTCACATGTGGCGGAAGGGCTGCAGTAGGATAACTAAAGGGCGAAGTCCAATGTCCTATCAGTCGGCGGCGGCAGGGCAGGCGGTGGTCCACAACTGCTGAGGACTCTACAGCTTTGATTATGTACATAAACCTGCCAACTGCTGCATATTGACCGTAGGCAAAGAGATGATGGACGTCAGAGCCGCCGCTGCAGGCGACATCCTAGTGACGGGCACCGCAGAGTGGATGAGCGAGCAGATGGCATGTAAATAATTACACAGCATACTGAGTCATTAAGATGACAGATTTATCTGCCCGCGTCAGACAAGGCCGGCTCCGCTATCAGCGGGCGGCGCTGTAGTTTAAAGGGGACGTCCCGGACTGTTCTTATGGGAGATGCCGAGTCAGTAGAGGGTACGTATTGCATGCGTAAAAACTATGCGCAAAATACGTCCATCGCACAGCCCGCTGATTTACATCCAGAGCAGCGTCCTTCAAACACATATTTACGTTCATGAAAAAGTTGCATCATGTCCTATTTTGGTTCGTTTTCAGGCTCTTCCACACGCGCGCATGCGCAATACGCAGAGAACAGAACCCGCTGAGATCCACGGATTCACTCACATGCGCACAAACACAACATGCTCTGTCTTGTAAGCATTTGTGCACCAAAGGGAACCATAGAAGTCTATGGGTGTGCAGAATTGCGCATGGAATACGCAAGGGGTGCGCCAAATAGAGAGCAAAACTGCGGGGAAAAGAAGACCTCTGGACCTCATTAGGCTGAACAGCCTCCTAATATCAGGGAGGGGTACTGTGTGCCCATATGACCAAGCCCTGTGCGCAGTACGGTACAAAGCATCCACATGCACGCACATTGGTTCATAGTGCAAATAAGTTCTGCTGAAGCGTGCGCACTGGCGCATACGCCCGTATGAGGGCGGCCTTACGGACTGATATCGCCCATTAGGGCAGACGGGCGCTTGTATTAATACGCTGGCAGCTACGGAGCAGACCAGCGAGGAACTGGGCTGTTTCTCCTGACTATTGTGTGCAAGTTAAAAAAAAAAGCGTTAAGCGCGGTCCGGCCCGCCTTACTGACGCGAGGATCCCCAAAGTGAGAACAAAGCCCTTGCTGATAAAAGTTTCATTTCGCCTCATTTTGTGGCCATAATTTTCAAAACCACAAAACAACACAAAAAAACGCCCTTCTGTTCACACCTTTACAGTGAAAGGGATCGCGTAAACCGCCTCGTCCGTGCGTGCGCACTGCGAATCCAGGCAGGCAGGCGGAGTCACTGGGATCTTCTTGTGCACGAAAAAAACCAATGAATATCCATGCAAAGAATAGAAGCGATGCGCAGTGAAGCCGCGGTATTTTCATGGCCCCCCACTGCGCACCGCTGCGTGGATGAGCCCTCCGGGTTTTAGTTGATTTGCCCCAAAATGTCCCGACGGAAGCCGATTTTTTTAAGTTGACAAAAGTCAAAGTAGCGGAGACGGCCGACAGAAAACGGCGCAGCCGCTGGAACAGAGCGGCGGTGGCTCATGGGCGCTGCTCGTCCACACCCTCAGCCAAGTGATTGGCATCTCTGGTGGTCCCATGCTCATTCACCATCAGCACTGCATTCTTGGGGGTCTTGTTCTTGGGATCGGTGGGGTTATCCCATCTGCACCCCCTCTCCTCCTCCACCCTGCGGTACAACAAATCGTTCAGTGTGAATGCCAAACAATGGCTCACTTGTTGCTCGCGGTTGTTATTGGTGACTTTTCAGTCCGCTTCCTCATTGGGTGGCGGGCCTCTCGTCCCGTGTAAACGCTCCACGCTCAGCGCTTCCCATAGAAGGCGAAGTGCTGAGCGAGAAGCGGACGAGACCCAGCGGCAAGTCAGTGTAAGTGCTCTGCACTGGCGACCTTGGCGGTGACCTCAGCGCTCATGCTGAGTGTTACCGCTGCTAATGGTAACTGATAGGAGGGGCATGAAATGTCGCAACAAGGTCTTCGATGCGTTTGCTAATTATCTCCCCTCCCCCTTCTGACATGTGATGAGAGTCCCTAAAAATGATATATATAAAAATCTAAAAGTGGGGTATTTACATGAATCGTCCTTTAGGACATGCGGCCAGCTAAGAGGCGCCCCCCGGCTCAGGGGGGATTATGGTTCTGTTTTATTACAAACGGTCACCCCTTGCCCTCTTTTTCTCTCATGGAAAGGGCTCAATTAGGTGGTCGCCCCCTTAAGGGGTGTAGGAGCTTTGCCCCTCCTCTCTCCTATCACCCACTCAGGTTGTTTAGGAAGGGGCAGGGCTTACCTCCTCCCCTGCGGCTCCCACTGGCAGGAGGTTTTCCTTTACGCTCTTGCTGCTTGTTTACGTAAATATATAAATAATGAATAAATCTAATAACCCTTCACGATAAACTTGGACTCAGTGATCGTTGTGGCGCGGCGTCGCAGCAGCGGTGTGCGGTGGGACGTGCTGACGCTGGAGCCTGGATGGCCGACCTGCTCGGGCTCAGCCTGCGCTCGGCATTTTGGTTCCGAGAAAATAGAGGTTTATACAATAGAAAGTAGGTTTATGTTCAGCCATAAAATGCTGTGCCCCCCCCCCCTCCCCTCCCCCACGCGCTTGCTGGGTACTTGTTTCGGTCGCAGGCCCCGGCGCCCAATGCTACACGGTTTTATGTCTTTTTTTTTGCATTGAATTCTGCAAAAACAACAATTCCATCAGACCATCCAAATAAAATGAAAACTGGCAGCGAACAAAAACCTCCTATTTTTTTTTGTTTGTTTTTTAAACCCCATTGAAATAAACGGGATAAAATGATCCTTTTTGTTTGTTTCTCTCCAAAACAGAGCAGAGACGGAAGCTGTGAGCTGAGCGGGGTGGGAGCAGCAGTGTGATTGCTGCAGTGGAGGCTCTCACACCTGGTGAGGACAGATAGAAGGGAGGAGCAGGCTGCTGGGAGGGAGGAGCAGGCTGGGGGAGGGCTGAGCAGGCTGGGGGGAGGGCTGAGCAGGCTGGGGGGAGGGAGGAGCAGGCTGGGGGAGGGCTGAGCAGGCTGGGGGGAGGGAAGAGCAGGCTGGGGGAGGGAGGAGCAGGCTGGGGGGAGGGAGGAGCAGGCTGAGGGAGGGCTGAGCAGGCTGGGGGGAGGGAGGAGCAGGCTGGGGGAGGGCTGAGCAGGCTGGGGGAGGGCTCGGCTCCACGCTCCTCCCTGCTGCTTGTGCTCAGAGCTGGACTTCCCCACTACAAGCAGAGACAGGCAGCACCGGAGCTGGAAGCACACACTGACTTGGAGGGTCTCCTCCTTCTCTGGGGTCCCCTGGGATACTGATCACCCCATCATCTTGCACACCTTGTGGACTATTGGCTAGGAAGCTCACAGCTCACTTGGAGGATTGTAGTTTTTGACTGGATCCCGTGTTAGAAGGTAAGAAGATACAATGTATCTATCTGTGTAGTAATAACAAGTGGATACATAGTCCACAGCACCTCACATGGTGGGATCCCATTGGGCTCACAATCTAAACTCCTCTGTATGTTCCTGAGTACCTGGAGGAAGCCACCCAAACTCCATGCAGATGTTGTCCTTGATCAGAGCTGGGGACCCCAGTGCGAGCCCCCGGTGATCAGAGCTGGGGACCCCAGTGCGAGCCCTTGGTGATCAGAGCTGGGGACCCCAGTGCGAGCCCTTGGTGATCAGAGCTGAGGACCCCAGTGCGAGCCCCCGGTGATCAGAGCTGGGGACCCCAGTGCGAGCCCCCGGTGATCAGAGCTGAGGACCCCAGTGCGAGCCCCCGGTGATCAGAGCTGGGGACCCCAGTGCGAGCCCCCGGTGATCAGAGCTGGGGACCCCAGTGCGAGCCTCCGGTGATCAGAGCTGGGGACCCCAGTGCGAGCCCCCGGTGATCAGAGCTGGGGACCCCAGTGCGAGCCCCCGGTGATCAGAGCTGGGGACCCCAGTGCGAGCCCCCGGTGATCAGAGCTGGGGACCCCAGTGCGAGCCCCTCGGCTGGATATAATGTAGCAGTTTATGTACATTAGGGAAGTATACAAGTAGCAGCACTTTATAAAGTACAGGCCATGGAAATGTCCCAACTCCTGGGGGCAGTAAACAGTTTGGGTGTAAGGGAGCTGTGCCCACATTACATTACCTCATATCTCTTACTGGGTGGCCGGGGAACTTTGCTTACTTTCCCCTTGAAGTCTATTGTTTGTGAACCTGCTGTGGGGGCGGGGCGGGTCTGTAGTCCTACATATTTATTTCCTTTTATATATCAAATATGAAAAACCTAAATCCTAAAACTTCTTCTTGACTGTCTTCTGTCTTGTGTCTCCTCACATTGTGTCTTCTGTCTTGTGTCTCCTCACATTGTGTCTTCTGTCTTGTGTCTCCTCACATTGTGTCTTCTGTCTTGTGTGCTCCTCACATTGTGTCTTCTGTCTTGTGTGCTCCTCACATTGTGTCTTCTGTCTTGTGTGCTCCTCACATTGTGTCTTCTGTCTTGTGTGCTCCTCACATTGTGTCTTCTGTCTTGTGTGCTCCTCACATTGTGTCTTCTGTCTTGTGTGCTCCTCACATTGTGTCTTCTGTCTTGTGTGCTCCTCACATTGTGTCTTCTGTCTTGTGTGCTCCTCACATTGTGTCTTCTGTCTTGTGTGCTCCTCACATTGTGTCTTCTGTCTTGTGTGCTCCTCACATTGTGTCTTCTGTCTTGTGTGCTCCTCACATTGTGTCTTCTGTCTTCTCGGGTCACTCCTGGCCCATTCAGCTTCACTAGGACTTCAGATTGAGTCGGCTTTGGAAGGGTTTTTGTTTGGCCTCCTGTAATGTAGTTGGTGCGGGCCCTGCCGGCCCTCGGTGACCTGCGCACCTTGTTCTACCTGTTTGTAAATTCCTCTCCCGCCTACACATCTTATTAAATTAATCTTTTACTATGAATGGATTAGTCATTGCTGGTGGCTACTAGATGATTGCTGGTTAGATGGGTGATGACTAGGCGGTAGTGGAGGATGATGAGGGCGATCTGCATGTGCCGCCCCAGGAGCCGATTGGCCGGCTCTTATATTCTGCACGTTATTGGATCTCCGTGTTTATACCATTTATATAGTTCTTGACACTGTAAACCTTTTCTTCTCCTGTTCATCCTTCTATTTCCCGTGTTTGGGGTCCCGGCGCTCCAGAAACTTACTGATGGGTTACTGTAGACTGTGAGCCCCAATGGAGGCGGAAGTATAAATACAGGGGCTTATTATTGTACTCTGTTGTCCCGCTGGTGTCACGCGAGGCTCCGTGCTCAGGAAGTCTGCTCTCTTGTGACTACTTTGTATACTTTTCTGTTTTGATGAAACGCAATCGGTATTAGATTTCACAATGAGCTGAAATTGTGAATTACAAGAAGTCTACGTCATTGTGTGCGGGGGGGGTAATGGACTGTAGGGATCTGGGTGGGATGCAGTCTCACGCCTCCAGCCATCGGCTATCAATACCCGTACTTTGCCAGTGAGCTGCACTTCCTATAACGACTAGACGTGCGATATGCTGCCACATTATTATTCTGTCATGGGTGGCTCCTGCGGGAAGGTCTCTCGCACTTCTCTCGGGGTCTCGCGCTGTCCTCTCGGGGTCTCGCGCTGTCCTCTCGGGGTCTCGCGCTGTCCTCTCGGGGTCTCGCGCTGTCCCCTCGGGGTCTCGCGCTGTCCCCTCGGGGTCTCGCGCTGTCCCCTCGGGGTCTCGCGCTGTCCCCTCGGGGTCTCGCGCTGTCCCCTCGGGGTCTCGCGCTGTCCCCTCGGGGTCTCGCGCTGTCCCCTCGGGGTCTCGCGCTGTCCTCTCGGGGTCTCGCGCTGTCCTCTCGGGGTCTCGCGCTGTCCTCTCGGGGTCTCGCGCTGTCCTCTCGGGGTCTCGCGCTGTCCTCTCGGGGTCTCGCGCTGTCCTCTCGGGGTCTCGCGCTGTTCTCTCGGGGTCCTTCATCTTTGTGCAGTAAAGAAATGACAAACTGGAGTTCAAAACTCAGAATTTCCTTTTTAAAGGGGAAGGAGGTAAACGTTGAAGAAGAGCTGCTGTGAATGAGCCCCACGCACGTTGTAATCTGCAGAGGGGACCGCCGGATGGTGCGGCACATCAGAGGACCAAGTTCTGCACTTTGATACTAAAGTCTTTGTAGTTTAAAGACAAAAGAATCTAATTTTGCAGCTGCAGATGTGGACTTTGATGTGGTGCCCCTCCCCCGGCGTTTAAAGTGCGGCCCGGCTCTCAGATTGAAGTCGCCAGACAAATTAATTTCGAGGGGGGGGGGGGGGGTACTTTCATGTGCCTCCGTTCTCTCTGCGCTTCTGATGGCGACCGCCTCACGGGCCGCAGCTCTTGGATTCTCGGTGCGTTTATTGATTTGCTGTTTTCTCTCTTCACTCCTTCCTGCATCGCTGAAGCTGCCGTGTAGCGGCCCTTTTACACGGGACGAGAGTCCTCTAAGTGACTGTAGAGCGCTGAGGTCGTCTGCACTCTCAGAGCGTTTAGACAGGCAGACTTTGGCGCTGGGTTCTCAGGGGGAGCGTTTACACGGAACGAGAAGCCACTGATAAGAACTTGTGACCGAAGCGTGAGGGATCCTCCCTATTCACACTGCATGATGATTGGTTGGCCCGTCGGTCAGCAGGGAGAACCACGGGTCTAGGGGCGTCGGCGGACGCAACGAGTTGGAGTGTTGGAACGGGGCTGAAACTCGTTGCCTCTCAGCTTTGGCCTCCTGTCTATCAGGCGCACCGAGATCCGCGGTCCTCCCTTTCCCGCACGCTGCGGCGGCCTTGTGGGTCCGCTGGGGAAGGTTGCTGCGCCTTGTCCCTAGTCTTCAGGTGCCGATGGCCCCGTGCCGGCCTCTCCTCCGGTCTTGCACCATCTTTGCTGGACGCCCTGTCTTGGGGTCTTCCCTTCGGAGCCGTGCGCCGGGCTGAGCCGTGAAGTCTGCTTTTGCCTGCATACCTTCTACCGCTGGAGCGATGACTGTACCCCGACTGTGATCCCTGTGAAGCTGCGGTGCTGCAGGTGATGTGCGCACGCTTCGCCCGTCACATGGTGTGAAGTTTGTGCGAGGTCACAGCGGCTCCGTGACCTTCCAGTGACGCGCTGCGGGGACAGGCCTGGAGTCATGTGACGTCTTCCTCAGTTTGTTTTTGCGGTTTTGCTCTTTACATTCGCGGAGGATAAACTGAACTGATGCAGATCGTGTATTTAGTTGTAGTTAACCCCTTCGTGACCACAATACGCCTTTTTACTGACCTCATTAATGTTCTTTAAGGCAAAGTTTCCGGCAGCGTCTCATAGCGGGTGTAACCGCGGCGACCAGATAACGGCCATATCTATCAGACATAAAGGGGATTAACCATGTAATGGCAGAATTGTTTTCTTTTGTTCACCTCCCCAAAATGGTGGCAAGAAAACCTTCCCGCAAAAACGCAGCCCTGGCAAAGCTCTGCTGTTCCGAAAATAAACCCATTCCGGCTCGGAACGCCGCGAGGAAGTCGTGTTTTTAATTTTAAAATTCGTTTTTTATTGTGCAAAAGTAGGGGAAAAAATCTCCCTGAACTTGTCGGTAACCGCGCCGATCCGGGTGGAATCGTTCTACAACAGTGCGGCCAGTAAGATGCGCCAAGTCCTCGTGTGCCGGTCGGCGAGTTGTGACTCTTACAAGGCGACAATGAAAATCGTTTGGTCCTTACGGCACAAAATAGGTCGGCCACTAAGGGGTTAAAAAGCTCATCGTGCAGGAAGACCTGATCCCGCTGCCGGGTGCAGCTATTTTCTGCTGTGTAGCGGCCGGTCCTGCGAATGGTTAACAGTATCCGCGGATTCTGAATGAGTTTGTTGCTAAGCAGCCCCCCCACACACGCGTGTCGTCTGGCGGTAACACGCTTTCCCGGCACTTGTTGTTGTATTCCTCATATCTGCGGAGAAGCACTGGGGGAGTTCAGGGACGCCGGCTGGCTCTGAGATGTAGCAGAGCTGACTGTGTATCTGTTCTTCGGGGCTCCATCTCATTGTGCCAGTCTTGAGTCCCTTTACAAACCGCAGTGAAGTACGTCGCCCGCTCGGGGCAGGCGTCTGAAGTCTGTACACCGGGTGCTACACAAAGGAGTGCGTGACGGCTCAGATCTGCATCTTCTAGCAGTATCGGCCAGAAGTAATGGCGGCCATTTAGCATTTACCATCCAGCGTGTGCGTGACCGCGGGGCCGGTGGCTCAGTCACGCTCTGCTATGAGTGGCCCCTGGTACCGGGCTTGAGGTTTCCCCAGTGATCTGGGATGGTGTTGGTGGCACAGAGGTTTGGGAATGGCTCACATGGGGTTCCAGGGTGACGCGCGGCCGTGCAACGATTGGCTATTACCAGAGATCCGTATTAGCGGTGTTGCATCAAAAGTCCTGTACCCATATATTGGACTTCTCAAAATCCTTACCTGGTAATGGGGGTTCATTCTCTCCTCCATGTAACGGGCTTCTCGAAAGTCCTTGTCCGGTCACCAGTAATGCTGTGTACATCAGCCCCTCCCTCCGCAGCATGGCTGCACAGACACAGAGGAGTCTCCCCAGCCCCTCCCTCCGCAGCATGGCTGCACAGGCACAGAGGAGTCTCCCCAGCCCCTCCCTCCGCAGCATGGCTGCACAGACACAGAGGAGTCTCCCCAGCCCCTCCCTCCGCAGCATGGCTGCACAGACACAGAGGAGTCTCCGCAGCCCCTCCCTCCGCAGCATGGCTGCACAGACACAGAGGAGTCTCCCCAGCCCCTCCCTCCGCAGCATGGCTGCACAGACACAGAGGAGTCTCCCCAGCCCCTCCCTCCGCAGCATGGCTGCACAGACACAGAGGAGTCTCCCCAGCCCCTCCCTCCGCAGCATGGCTGCACAGACACAGAGGAGTCTCCGCAGCCCCTCCCTCCGCAGCATGGCTGCACAGACACAGAGGAGTCTCCCCAGCCCCTCCCTCCGCAGCATGGCTGCACAGACACAGAGGAGTCTCCCCAGCCCCTCCCTCCGCAGCATGGCTGCACAGACACAGAGGAGTCTCCCCAGCCCCTCCCTCCGCAGCATGGCTGCACAGACACAGAGGAGTCTCCCCAGCCCCTCCCTCCGCAGCATGGCTGCACAGACACAGAGGAGTCTCCCCAGCCCCTCCCTCCGCAGCATGGCTGCACAGACACAGAGGAGTCTCCCCAGCCCCTCCCTCCGCAGCATGGCTGCACAGACACAGAGGAGTCTCCCCAGCCCCTCCCTCCGCAGCATGGCTGCACAGACACAGAGGAGTCTCCCCAGCCCCTCCCTCCGCAGCATGGCTGCACAGACACAGAGGAGTCTCCCCAGCCCCTCCCTCCGCAGCATGGCTGCACAGACACAGAGGAGTCTCCCCAGCCCCTCCCTCCGCAGCATGGCTGCACAGACACAGAGGAGTCTCCCCAGCCCCTCCCTCCGCAGCATGGCTGCACAGACACAGAGGAGTCTCCCCAGCCCCTCCCTCCGCAGCATGGCTGCACAGACACAGAGGAGTCTCCGCAGCCCCTCCCTCCGCAGCATGGCTGCACAGACACAGAGGAGTCTCCGCAGCCCCTCCCTCCGCAGCATGGCTGCACAGACACAGAGGAGTCTCCGCAGCCCCTCCCTCCGCAGCATGGCTGCACAGACACAGAGGAGTCTCCCCAGCCCCTCCCTCCGCAGCATGGCTGCACAGACACAGAGGAGTCTCCCCAGCCCCTCCCTCCGCAGCATGGCTGCACAGACACAGAGGAGTCTCCCCAGCCCCTCCCTCCGCAGCATGGCTGCACAGACACAGAGGAGTCTCCCCAGCCCCTCCCTCCGCAGCATGGCTGCACAGACACAGAGGAGTCTCCGCAGCCCCTCCCTCCGCAGCATGGCTGCACAGACACAGAGGAGTCTCCGCAGCCCCTCCCTCCGCAGCATGGCTGCACAGACACAGAGGAGTCTCCGCAGCCCCTCCCTCCGCAGCATGGCTGCACAGACACAGAGGAGTCTCCCCAGCCCCTCCCTCCGCAGCATGGCTGCACAGACACAGAGGAGTCTCCCCAGCCCCTCCCTCCGCAGCATGGCTGCACAGACACAGAGGAGTCTCCCCAGCCCCTCCCTCCGCAGCATGGCTGCACAGACACAGAGGAGTCTCCCCAGCCCCTCCCTCCGCAGCATGGCTGCACAGACACAGAGGAGTCTCCCCAGCCCCTCCCTCCGCAGCATGGCTGCACAGACACAGAGGAGTCTCCCCAGCCCCTCCCTCCGCAGCATGGCTGCACAACTCCCAGCATGCTGAGTGAGCGGTTGTAGCTCTGCATCAGCAGCTGAGCTGCAAGCTGGAGACTAGGGTTTTTGTGATCGCCTGCAGGTTCACAACATGGAGTCAATTGTTTTTTAATTTAAATGTCAAAAACCTCTATTCAAAAGAAAATGGAAACAGTTTTTGGGAAAAGTGTCAATTCTTTTTGTTTTGTGGACACCTGAATGAAAGCAGCTGGTAGTGTTTTTTGTGTAAGTGTAGAATGGGTGAGGTCCCTCCCTGTGTGGGACATCCACCCGGCAGCTCCAGCCTTTCTGTCTCTGGTAATGGTCTCATCGGCTCGCACTCACGTCTGTCCCTGCAGTGTATCCTCCCTACTAACAGCTACCCGCCTGGTGAGCCTCCGTAGTGACGGCATGCGTCCTCTCTGCAGGGTGGGAGAAAACCATTAAACGTGCCAAAGTACAAAAAATTCCAACCGGCTTGGTTTTCTTTTCCTGTTTAGATCCAATGATTGAGGTTGACCTCCGCAGCATGGACCAGGTGGCTCCGGTCTACAACGTGCACAGAGGACTCCTGAAGGTAAGCGCCATTCTGCTCACATAGAGAGATCAGTTTTGAATTTTAAACTGAAGCCCCAAGCGGTTGCGCCGCCTGCACTGGCGGTGTCGGGGGCCCGTCACAAGGTCTTGGTGCTGGTTTAGCGTACAAGGAAATGCTGCGCTGTTGCTTGCGGAGCCCATAGCTACGTCTGTACAGGGGAGCCTGCGATGTGCCGTCTGGTATTTCATGGCCGCCTTGTGTGGTTTGGTATTTGCTAAATAGAGGAATTTCTGTCCGGTTGGCGGGTTGTGTTCTCGCAGGTCTGTTGCTTATCCCTGGTACAACCCCCATAGCCTCCCAGCAGGACAGGCAGCACCCTCCCAGTTTGCAGTATAAGGTAGTCAGGGCTGCTGGGACCCAACCGGCCGCGCCGGCGCGGTTATGGTGAGGAATACTTGGGTCTCCTTCTGCTCCATGATCTATAGATTTGTTTTCTAACTCTGTCCAAGTAGGTTAAAGTTTTTAGGTTTGCCTTTTCACAAGTTCTCCAAACCATTCCTTGTAAGCCTATTGCATTGTCCTATAGGCTGTCCACTAAGCCGGTTCCTATTGATCAGTTCAGCCACAATCTCTATCAAGTGTTACTTTCCCTATAGCACTCCCACAGGGGAAACGAGGTATTACACAATTGCTACTGAAATCAACGGTCTGTCTCTGGGCTGCACCACATCTGGCTGCCATACCTTTACTAACAACCGTGACAACTGGAAGGCTTGGTCCAGCCGCTCCTTCACACCTCACCTGACTGTATAATGGGTTTCTCTAGGTGTGTTCCGCCTTCTCCTCTCTCCCTAATCACTATAATGATGTGATTAAAAGGTTCTTATTTTTAGCGCTGGTTAACAGTAATGAATGGATCCTTGTTCCCGTGTCGGAGCCCACACAAAGTGATGTGTAGTGCAGGAATGTCTACATGGATGTCAGGAGGGCGTAATTATATGTGTGCAGGTGCATCATGCAGTGCTATCTTATGGGGCGCCACTTATTAGTCTGATTACCGCCTAGAAGTGTCTCTTTAATGACGCGGAGTTCAGGAACCACATTTCGTATAGGACGTCACTGCTGCGTCTGCGGCCCCTGTCTGTCAGGTTGATGTTCATAGATGGGATTCTTGGAAAGCTTGGTGGCTGCAGTATAGATGACGTATGGTTTGTCCCAATGGTAGTGCGTATACTCCACCCGTATAGCGGTCTAACTACATCTGCCATTCTGGGGAAGCTTAGTGACCATCATGTAGAAGCTACAGTAGTAACCTATTGGTTGTCGCCTATCCAGTTCACCCCATGTGATCCATCCATATTTCTGGGTCCTGATCTACAGCTATAGGGCATCCCAACAGTAGGGTACATGGAGGAGAACCTAAGTGGCCGTACTGGTGGGGTCTGCATGGTGTACGCTGAGTTGGCCAACAGAAGACCAGCATTAGCGCAGCACAAACAGCGAGTCCGACGAGTTACTGAAGTTCAAATTGCAATAACGGTTTATGAGCAGTATTGATTACCGTCTGTCTGGACAGTGGAAACGGGAAGAGGGGTATTCCAGCGGCGGCGAAACTCAGATGATGGCTGAGGAAACGAGCTTCAACGCTTTACGTTGGCCTCCTTCAATAAAGGAATTGCGTCTCCTTGAGTCGGGGGGAGTCGGTTTGAATACAGCGCGTATAAGATGCCCCCCCCCCCCCCCCCGCCTCTCTGCTCCTCGCACGGTGGCTGTAGGTCTCTCTCCCGGAAACTTAAAAACCCAGGAGGGCGAGATCTTCCAGAACCTTCCCCCTGGCGCCGCATCCAGGCAGTTTGAAGGCAAAGTGACCCATAATAAAAAACACATTAAACAAAGAAGTAGAACGAAGCGACCTGGAGGACGGCCGCCCCCCAGAGCTGCAGGCTGCTCATTCATAGGTTGGTGGGGCTTAGCGAGGCGTTACCGGCCGCAGCCCGCTGCATCTCCTAATCTACCCCAGAGAAGACGGGGGAATCTCCGCCGGCTGCTGTGGACTTCACATTCTGACTTTGGACCAGCCGGACCAGTGTTAATGCGCCGCTCTTTCCGATAATGCACCGGCCTCTATACATTCCCTCCGTATTCTTGCTATGATGTCTTCCTTCTCGGTCATCCCTGTAAATAAGACGGTCTCCTCTTCTGTCCATTCACAGCGGCAGCTGGCATTCGACAATGTAAACCTGTCGACGTCGATACTGAGTGGATTGTACTCCACATATGACGCCTATGAAGAAGAGCAGGCGGTGCCCACCGGCCTGGACTCCTTGTGTCACGGTAAGTCTGGAGCCCCCACCCATTATATGCAGCAGTTCGGAGGCCATTGACTATTGTTGCACCTCTTGTGCTGCTCTGACGAAGCCTCCTCCGAAGGCCACGACTGCCCCCCTCCACGTGTGACGACCTGCCCGGTACTCTGCACCGCTGGCCACTTTGCAGGATGCACCTTCTGGGCTCCTTGTAGCTTCGAGCTTCATAGACCTTTCTTGAACTTCTTTCAGATTCCGGCGGCTGTGAGTTGCCTCTCTTGACCCCGTGCAGCAAGGCCGTGATGAGTCAGGCGTTGAGGGCCACGTTTAATGGCTTCACCAAGGAGCAGCGGCGCCTCGGGATTCCCAACAGTAAGTAGTGACGGAAGTCTTTCCAGTTATTGGATGTTGCTGATGACCGAGAGCTGAATGATGCGGCCGCGATATCTGTGGGAATCCAAACCTGCCGTCACTTGCGCTTGTTGTGAGCGGTGCAACACTGCGATCCCGTGACGTGCGGCTGCAGCTCGTCACGTAGTCTTAATCCTGCTACTTGGTGGTTAAACTGATGTCCTTATATGCTACAAGGAGGATAAGCTGCATCCGCATGGCAGGAACCTCCGTGTATAACGTCCACTGCCGTTGTGCCACACACGAAGGCGTCCTCCGACCTCTCTGCACGACTCTTAGTCATCACTTCACATTTTCCAAAGAACACACATTGTTTAGTTTCACCCGACTGGAGCCGTAAACATTAACTCTATGAATAGAATCTGAGGAGCACCGAGTGTTGGTGTCAGTGTGACGCTCTTAAAGCTTCCGGCACTTCTGTCGGCCTCTGTTTCTCTTGCTGTGAAAAGCCATTTTTTGTAGGGTCCCTTGATAAGCTCATTGCTGGTGTTTCCACTGCCGGTCCCCCTTCTCTGTTGTAGCAGTATGAACTTGTCAAGTGTTACAATTCCCTGCAGCACCCCCACAGGGCAAATAAGGCATTACACCACCTCCTGAATGGGCTGTGTAATGCCTAGTAACATAGCTTTTTTGGGCCGTACATACTATGTCCATTCAGTTCAGCCTATTACCCCCAATGTTAGGTCTTCTAGAGTGAGAGGATCTCTGTAGCCATCCTGGCCAATGGATGAGGGTCCCAAATGGTGACAGACTCTAATCTAGGATGTGATTGTGTTCTTGTGCACCAGACAAGCCCTCCAATGCATTGTCCTTTCCTCCTAGATCCATGGTTGTGGAACCAGACTCAGGTGTGTCAGTGGCTTTCATGGGCTGTCACAGAATTTTCCTTGGCGAATGTGAATTTTCAGGAATTTATTATGACCGGGCAAGACTTGTGCAACTTGGGAAAAGAGCGTTTTTTAGAGCTGGCGCCGGACTTTGTGGGGGACATCCTCTGGGAGCATCTGGAGCAAATGATGAAAGGTAATTGGGAGGCAGCTGATGCAGACAGTGGAGGGGCTTCTGGGTAGAGCTCTTGTGTATGTGCGCCCCCTGCTGGTGTGCTCGCACTGCGGTGGGTTTTGGAGCTGAAGGCTATAATTCCCTCCTTTACTCTTCTCAGAACAAGAGAAGGTTCCGGATTCTTATGTTGACGGCTCGGTTCATCACAGCAGCTCCCAGTGGATAAGCAGTGACTCGCTAAGTAAGTCGCTTTCATCTTGCTGAAACAATTAATAACTATTTTGGTTTGTCAAATATGAAATCCCTAAATATGAAAGTCTTTATTGTAAATGGCTGGTAGTGGCTTCACACTGAACTCCGCTTCTTAAATGTTTGCCACCAAAAAACTTTTCTTTTTCTTTGTTTGCTTGGGCCAACCACTAATGCAAAGCCTGAGGCGGGGATCCCAATATCTGTTCTCCACGGAGAGGCGGGTGCCCATGCCGATGTTCAGTCAAGGTTAATATCCTTGGGTAGAACCAACCGGGACATGCATGGCCATCTGTCCATTGGAAGGTGGTTGGACCTTCACCGATCACAGTTGACCTTACATGAGCCTGTGGGTTAGAGTCAGGGTCCCCAACCAGTGTCTCAGCAGCCATGTTTGGCTTGTGACCCTTTTGTGTTGGTCACCATGAGTCTTGAGTTTTGGCCATGTGTCCAGGCAATTATCATTATTGCAGACTTATCCTGATCATGAAACGTAGACCCCTAAAGTAACGCCAACTGGGAACTCTTGGTGAACGCTGCCCTTCCTTTACTCGTGATGAATGACACATTGATGACTTCTCCCAATGGTCATTTTCTCACTTGATCAAATCCAAACTTTTTGTTGTCTGCTATTTCTAATTTTTTAAATCTTCCCCCTTAGGCTTCAGTATCGATCCTCTGCATTGTGTGTCTCAAGTGCAGGGTTACCCAAAAGCCGAGCTGTACAGTGACCTGTGCCCGGTGACTCCAGTCCCAAATCTCCTACCGGTGAAGCAAGAGTTCCAGAGTTATTCGTGCATGAAGTCCATGGAAAGTAACTACTCCTCCCTGAGTCGTGACTACGGCCAGAGCAGCTTAAATGTCCTGCTGAACTCTCTGAATTCTGGTGAGTGCAGGGATAGAACTTGTACCCTCCTTCTATAGATTGATATCCCTGGGTAGAGCCTGGCCATGCATGCCCATTTTTCCATTGAAAACACAAAGAAGCAGAAAGCAGTTGGACCAGCTTTTTTGTTTTTTCTTTTTCTAATTTTCCACTCCACTTTTTTGTGTCCTCAGCTAAATCCGTGGACAGGGACTCCATAGACAGCGGCACAGAAAGCTTTGAAGGCTCGGATTCTATGCTACAGTCATGGACAAGCCAGTCCTCATTGGTGGACATGCAACGGGTTCCATCCTACGAAAGCTTTGAGGAAGATGCCAGTCAGTCCTTGTGTTTAAACAAACCATCGATGTCTTTTAAAGACTACATTCAAGACCGAAATGACCCGGTGGAGCAGGGCAAACCGGTCATCCCTGCAGCTATTCTTGCTGGTTTCACAGGTACGATACTACAGTAGGCTTTATACATGCACTCCATCTAAAAGGGATATAAGACTTTATACATCAATCCTAGAATAGGTGGCCATACGTGTTAAACTGCCGTCGGTGGAGACCAGGGTCGTGCGTATCATAGAGGCAGACCATGCGACTTACCAGGAATGGATGCAGGAACTCCCCCAAGGAAGTGAAGAGTTAGTCAGGGGTCATTTTAAAGGTCATGGAAAGGGGAAAAAACCACTGGGTCCTCCAGTCCTGAGTGGCAACCATAAGGAGTGGAGGGGGGGTCTATTTAAGTGTTTTGGTTTTTTTTTTATCTACACCACTAGGAAACTGCTGATTTTAGTGAGACAGGTTGGCGAGCGGGAGGGCAAGTGGGCAGTTTGATTGGAACATGGCTGATTTTTGTTCCCAGAGGAGATAAACCGGCACCAGAGGTGTCTGACAATAGTTTAATCCCCTCTTGAACACTTGTACGCTAGGTCCAGCCAAGGGGCGGGAGGAATAGCTGTCGGCAACCAAGCATTGGGCTGACGGCTGCCTGTGTTTGACCAGCCTTGGGCTCTGTTCACATCCCGTCGGAGCCCTTAGTTTACTGTATATGCTGGAGAATCGCCCAACGTGGTTATAAAGCTCCATCCATCCACCTGCCGACCAGCTCGGTACCGTCCTCTTGGCCTCCCTCGTGTACATCCATCCCTTTTCTTCTTTTATGCTGTCTAGAACAACATGGTAGATGGTGCTGTTTGTAGAGCCCTCTGGGGCCACAAGCCGCCCATACAGCAGATTACGGCGGAGTTGTAGGTCAGGAAACCTCCTGGTGATTCCTCCCACCAAGCGTTGTGTTCCCGGCGCCTTACACTGCGTCTAATCTCTACAGTTTACTGACCCTAACGCCTCTTATTGATTCAACAGGGAGCGGGCCCATTCAGCTCTGGCAGTTCTTGTTGGAATTGTTGACGGACAAGTCATGCCAGCCCTTTATCAGCTGGACGGGGGATGGGTGGGAATTCAAACTCACCGACCCAGACGAGGTGAGTAGATCTACTCTGCTTTATGGTCTGATTACAAGTATGGGTTCAGTAGACGGCCGTGCCGGCGTAGGAGGAGGACTCCGCCAGCGGCTTATCTCTCTCCAGCTGCTCGCTGGTGGCGTCGCTGATCTGTGCCCCGGACAAAAGGAAAAGTCCTATGAAACCGCTCTAATCAAAGCGACACGCGGGCTGCCGCCCTACGCCGCCGCCATTCTGTCTACACGCAGCAATGTGTTACGATAAATCTAAGGGGAATAAGTGTCCTAAATGTAACTTTTTTTTCCCAGGTTGCTCGCCGGTGGGGGAAAAGAAAAAATAAGCCTAAAATGAACTATGAGAAGCTGAGCAGAGGACTGCGATATTACTACGACAAGAACATTATCCACAAGACCTCAGGGAAGCGTTACGTCTACCGGTTTGTGTGCGACCTCCACAACCTGCTGGGCTACACGGCGGAGGAGCTGCACGCCATGCTTGGTGTCCAGCCGGACACGGATGAGTGACTCCATGAAGAGGCCAACCTCTGTACTGTGAATAGAAGGGCAGGAAGCCCGGACTCCTCCAGGCACTGATGGACGGCGGTCCGGAGGGGCCTGAGGGGTAACGACTTTAAAGGCCTCCTCTACAAAGGGGTTTGTGGGGGTCCTTCTTGACTTGGTGCAACGGATGACCCTTGGAGGCGCAGCTCTGAAGAAACATTCTTCTAGGGTCTAATATTCCAAATATCACTGAAGGGGCAGAAAAAGGACTCGCGTCTTCAGTCCACCGAGGAAATGGCGGCATGTTGGAATCTTCATTTCCTCACAATGTAGTGTTGAGCCGTCAGCGCCGCCCCCTCCGCGCCGCCGGCGTCCCTTGTATTTTGTAGTTCTTTGTATTTTACTTGTTTTCTCGCAGACCATTTCAGCGCATGTACATTTAATAATTTTTATTACGAGTTTTCATATTTGCGTAATTATTTGCTCCCCGGACGTGTAAATATTTGACTTTCAGATGTGTAATTTTTTATGGGCTGTAAGCCCCGCCCTCTTTGTTCTCCGTCTTCCCTGTTAATCTTCATTAAACTGCACATTTTATAATTTGTCACTCCAGTAGTTCCATAAGAGCGCCGCCATCAGCCTAGTAACGCCAGCGAGTCTCAGGAAGTCTTACCGCCTGCGGATCGGTCGTACGTCTGTCGATGCGCATCTTATTTGTAATGTTCATCCACATGTACCAGCGACTCCTGGGGCGCACAGAAGTGATGGCGAAGCGTTTCTTTTGATTTTTAACTTTCAATGTTCTCATCTTTTTTTTTTTTTTTTTAAATCTAATATCCTGCAGTTTTCGCACCGACCACTAGGACTAGTAATAGTGTATATATAGATAAGACAGGAGACACCATTCACAATAGTCACAGCTCCCCTCCTCCCCTCCCTGCACAGACAGGATTACACTGAGAGGGGACACCTGTATATAGACATAACACAGGATGCACCATTCACAGTAGTCACAGCTCACCTCCTCCCCTCCCTGCACAGAGCTCACCCACAACACTCCCCTATAGAGGTCAGAGGGCCCCTTCTTGTCCATTGTGTGTAGAGCCCATGAAGCTATGCTGTACATATCGCTCTGGTTCCCAGTTGCTGAATGTTTTGTGTTCCGGATGTTTCTGCCTCCTCGTCACACGAGGAGTTGTTGTGTAGCAGCTATTTTTACTGCAGATATTTAATGTATTTTTGGTTTTCCCTCTCTTGTTTTTAAGAAAGGTGTATTTTCTATCTGAAGTGCCTTGTAAACTGCAGCGTCTATTTCTGTATAAAGTCACTGCAGCGCTGGCGGCCGAAGCCTGGCGCCACCCCGATTAAACGGTTCTGAAACATTTGTCACTTTGTTCTTTGTTATAAAGAATGGCATTGTGTAGCGTCCTCCAGAGCTGTAATCGCGATTCTGCTAGTCCCTACTGGAACCAGCTTGTTGCCAACTGCACTATGACCCAGCGCCGGTCCGCCGCTCCGATGTCTGATTACGGCACGGTCTCTCTGTGAATTCTAAGCTCCAAAGATGCAGAGTAAGGAGCTGCTCCTGGCCTCGTTCTCGCAAGGGATGCTGGGAGATTTCAGCTCTAGAGTTATTCTAGATGCAGCTGTGGACAAACGCCGTTTTACCTCTATATGGCGCCTTTACATTTAACCCAACTGAACATACAACAAAACAGGAGCGGCGCTCAGGAAACGGACATCCAGTGATCCCATCTATACTGGGGGGTAAGTCCACGCCTGTCGCGGCTGTGTGGTAACGGCAATGGCGCACCCTTGTAATCCGGATTATTCACACCAGAAGCCGCGGTCACAGGAACGCCAAACAATTGTTAGTTTATTCGCAGGGTCGGCGTGTTTCCCTCCTTTCTCTGTGACCGTTCTGGCAGTGGAGGCTACGTGACGTCAGCTGCGTTCCGGTGAGCGGCGCTGCGGCACGTTTGTCTCCGTTCTGCGATTCAGCGAGGCCGACTTTATTCTACTTAAACATTTTATTAAAAAATGAACATCTTTTAAAAAGGGAAAGAATGTCACCGCGGCGGCGGCTCGCTGCGGCGTCCTGCTCTGTGGCTGCGAGGGATCGCTGGTTGTGGGGTGATGAAGGGCGCGCTCACACGAAGCACTAACCTCCATGTGTGGCAGCAACGTCTCACTGGTGGTGTGCTGCGGGTTGTACATGCACACACGTACTCGCAGCGCGGCGCAGTTGGCAATTTGGCGCATATTTTATGTATTAATCGCCCATTAAACAAATGAGTGGATAAGCGGCTGTAAATGCGCAGCTTCACGGTTAATACTGCAGGGTTTCTCACGCTGGTTGCTATGCCACTAGGAGGGGGAAGAAGTCGTGACGGCTCGCTGATCTGCGGTCTTACTGCAGGAAGTTCAGGCAAACGTATAAAAGTGCAGCACCCATGTGTGCGTGTGTGTGTGTGTATATATATATGTGTGTGTGTGTGTGTAATATGTGTATATATATATATATATATATATATATATACACGATCGTGTGACGGCGGCCTTGGAGTTTCTCTATCAAATATTTTGTGGCGTTGGGGTGACGAAGAAAAGTGGCGTTCTGACACGGCGCACCTTTTCATCTTCTGATTTGCTCTCGTGGCGCAGGATTAATAATCCATTATTTTAGTAAATCAGACTTTTATGGACGCGTAATAAGTTTAACCCCTTCTTTTTTTTTCTCCTGATAGAGGCCTAGGACTTGATAGTTTGCCTATATAATGTAGTACAATACTTGCAGTATTGCGGTATACTGTACGTTTGCAGACATTCTATTAAGCCTTGCTACAGGCAGTAATAGGTAAAATTTGCTGACCAACCTGCAGCCTTCACGAGCTCCCAGCCTGCCAAGAAACCTACATGGCACCTTACAATCCCGCTGCAGCGGCCGTCTGGTTGGAGCCCCCTCCCCCATCAGGCCTTTTAAACGCCATTGTCAGAATTCCGTTATCTCCACTGTGGCCAGGTGTCTGCTGTCAAAGTATGGCGCGCACTCCGTAAAAACACTGCACATATCTGACATGTATATGTGAGGTATATTACCAGAATCGACTTATCACCTGTCTCATCACTGCTGAGACCCCACCACTCCCAAAAACAGGGGTCCCACGCCCCGTCTCTTCCTCAGTACACCCCTTGCAATAATGAGGAGCCTGAATGGAGCTGCAGCTGAGCATGTGCCCTGCCCCTCCATTCATTCCACTGGAGAGCTGTGGGAAATAATCAAACGCTTGTGCTCCGCTATCTCCAGCAGTCTGGCTGGAAATATGAGGTGTCGCCATGCATGCTCGGCGCCAAGTGTTCATCTTCCCAGCAGCACCCCAACAGGAAGCAAGAAGTATTGCACATATACCACTGAAATCAATGGGCTATGGACAGGTCAGGTCTTCCAGGAGCGAGTTTTTTTTTTAGCTGCTCTTTCTCCTTCGGTAATAGATGACTATCCAGAATGGAGACCCCCCCCCCCCTCTTTGTTTATATTGAGGGGTGATAATGTCATAGAGGGCACACCCTCCCTGTGTGACCTCAGTATTGTTGTACCTTGTCTCCACTGGAAGCTAGAGGCTGACCTGGGTTTGCTGGAGTTAACGGCCCTAGCTTCCGGTTGGCAGGCAGTATTGTGCAGAGCCCCGCCTTGGGTTATGATCACAATGACCGCAGCAGCGCCAGGGAGAGTCTCATCCACACCTGCCGAGACTCTGTGATTGCCCCGCCGGGTGTCCACAATCTCCGCTCCCTCATCCCTCATGCACCATCACCCCCAGCGGCTCCAATATGTGCGCTGATGCAGTCTGTGAAGCTGCCCCCCCCCCTCCCATGTGGCATGTAAGGGGTTAACAGCGGGGTTCGGCGTTCTCACTGATCCTTACTGTTGCAGCAGGCGGCTGGCTGTCAGTCAAGGCTGGCTGCTGCTGTGGATGGTGTGGTCTCGGGTTTTCAGCCCACGGTCACCATAGGATGTAATCTTCTGTCTATTTGCACAACCCCCTTCCCAGCCAGGATGTAAGTCTATGGCCTGGGGCGAGAAGGGGTTAAGGCCACAATGAGCATTGTAGATTATTGCCAATCAGTATCATAATACACTTGGGTCAAGAAATCGCATTCAAGAAGCTGTTCTCACTTGCAATTTCTTTGCACAGCCTGAACTCAAATTTTGCAAGATCTGCAGCTATGGTCAGTCCATGCTGCTGGTCAGTCTGTCCCTTCATACTGTCCATTGGTGGTCCCTGGTGGTTGCCTACTTCGTTATGGTCCTGGGGACACGATTCCCGATGACATCTGCACCTTTATGTTAATCATCAATCTCAGGAGCGAGCTGTAGCTGGCCGCACCTTAATACACACTGATTACAGAAGCTTGGACTTCCCTGCCGTATCTGCAGCTCAGAGGCCTCATTGTGCCGGAGGCAGATAAGTGCCGCCATGTCCCCTATGGGTAGTGATGGGTGTAGGCGCTGCGGTGCACATCTAAGAGTGGATTGGCCCACCCTGCGATGGGAACCTTGCAGAATGCAAATCGCAGTAAATTCCATGGAACTTTTTAGTTTTTTTGCTCTTCACATCTTATGACCATAAATCTCGTGGCTCATTAAAATATGATGAAGATGCATTTGGTTCAGTGGTTGTGAAATCTGATTAGAGCGCAGTCACACCGGCTGCAGGAAGAAGAAGAAGAAAACAGTTTTCAACTTTTACAATGTTTGTTTCATTCTTTGGCCAGATGCCCGCGGTGTAGGAGGGGCCTGAGCTCAGGACATCTCGAACGTCACTGCCATGATGGGAGTCAGAAACGCTATCCTTTCTCCTTAGGGAGAGCACCTAGACTGTGAGTGAGGAGACTCAAAAGGCCATGCACGCTCCTCTGGGTAATATGCAAATAAGGGAGATGGAATAAAACCTCTGCAGCGCCACCTTTAGGAAGGCAGCATTCCTTCAAGCCAAAGTCTGACTTTTTATACAAGCCTTGTAACAATGACTGGGAATTAAAAGCAAAGCCAGGCTCCGTGTACAGACAGCTGTTTCGGGGTATTTGCTCTTCATCAGTGTACAGTAGGAGTCTGGCTTTGCTAGTGAGAGGCCTGAGATGGGTGTCAGAAATGCTATCAGAAACGCTAAATTATTACAAGGCTTGTATAAAAAGTGTGACTTTGGCTTGAAGGAATGCTGCCTTCCAAAAGGTGGCGCTGCATCTCCCTTACTTGCATATTACCCAGAGGAGCGTGCATGGCTATTTGAGTCTCCTCACTCACCATCTAGGTGCTCTCCCTAAGGAACAAAGAATAGCGTTTCTGACACCCATCTCAGGCCTCTCACTAGCAAAGCCAGACTCCTACTGTACACTGATGAAGAGCAAATACCCTGAAACAGCTGTCTGTGCATGGAGTCTGGCTTTGGTTTTAATTCCCGGTCATTGTTAAAAGGCTTGTATATAAAAAGTCTGACTTTGCCTTGAAGGAATGGCCCCTTACAGGGGCGTAACTATAGGGAGGGAGGGGGGGGGCAGGGGATGCGGTTGCACCCGGGCCCAGGAGCCTTAGGGGGCCCATAAGGCCTCTCTTCTACATATTGGGAGCTCAGTACTATGAAAAAAGCATTAGAGTTGGAGGCCCTGTTACAGATTTTGCACCGGGGCCCAGGAGCTTCAAGTTACGCCTCTGGTCCCTTAGTGGTAGTGCCTTAGTTGTGACCTCTTAGTAATAGTGCCTTGGTTGTGGCCCCTTAGTAATAGTGCCTTGGTTGTGGCCCCTTAGTAATAGTGCCTTGGTTGTGGCCCCTTAGTAATAGTGCCTTGGTTGTGGCCCCTTAGTAAAAAGTGTCTTGGTTGTGGCCCCTTAGTAATAGTGCCTTGGTTGTGGCCCCTTAGTAATAGTGCCTTGGTTGTGGCCCCTTAGTAATAGTGCTGTGGTTGTGGCCCCTTAGTAATAGTGCCTTGGTTGTGGCCTCTTAGTAATAGTGCCTTGGTTGTGGCCCCTTAGTAATAGTGCCTTGGTTGTGGCCCCTTAGTAATAGTGCCTTGGTTGTGACCTCTTAGTAATAGTGCCTTGGTTGTGACCTCTTAGTAATAGTGCCTTGGTTGTGGCCCCTTAGTAATAGTGCCTTGGTTGTGGCCCCTTAGTAATAGTGCCTTGGTTGTGGCCCCTTAGTAATAGTGCCTTGGTTGTGGCCCCTTAGTAATAGTGCCTTGGTTGTGGCCCCTTAGTAATAGTGCCTTGGTTGTGGTCTGTTAGTAATAGTGCCTTGGTTGTGACCTCTTAGTAATAGTGCCTTGGTTGTGGCCCCTTAGTAATAGTGCCTTGGTTGTGGCTCCTTAGTAATAGTGCCTTGGTTGTGACCTCTTAGTAATAGTGCCTTGGTTGTGGCCCCTTAGTAATAGTGCCTTGGTTGTGGCCCCTTAGTAATAGTGCCTTGGTTGTGGCCCCTTAGTAATAGTGCCTTGGTTGTGGTCTGTTAGTAATAGTGCCTTGGTTGTGACCTCTTAGTAATAGTGCCTTGGTTGTGGCCCCTTAGTAATAGTGCCTTGGTTGTGGCTCCTTAGTAATAGTGCCTTGGTTGTGGTCTGTTAGTAATAGTGCCTTGGTTGTGGCCCCTTAGTAATAGTGCCTTGGTTGTGGCCCCTTAGTAATAGTGCCTTGGTTTTGGCTCCTTAGTAATAGTGCCTTGGTTGTGGTCTGTTAGTAATAGTGCCTTGGTTGTGGCCCCTTAGTAATAGTGCCTTGGTTGTGGCCCCTTAGTAATAGTGCCTTGGTTGTGGCCCCTTAGTAATAGTGCCTTGGTTGTGGCCCCTTAGTAATAGTGCCTTGGTTGTGGTCTGTTAGTAATAGTGCCTTGGTTGTGACCTCTTAGTAATAGTGCCTTGGTTGTGGCTCCTTAGTAATAGTGCCTTGGTTGTGGCCCCTTAGTAATAGTGCCTTGGTTGTGGCCTCTTAGTAATAGTGCATTGGCTGTGGCCCCTTAGTAATAGTGTCTTGGTTGTGGCCCCTTAGTAATAGTGCCTTGGTTGTGGCCCCTAAGTAATAGTGCCTTGGTTGTGGCCCCTAAGTAATAGTGCCTTGGTTTTGGCCCCTTAGTAATAGTGCCTTGGTTGTGGCTCCTTAGTAATAGTGCCTTGGTTGTGGCTCCTTAGTAATAGTGCCTTGGTTGTGGCCCCTTAGTAATAGTGCCTTGGTTGTGGCTCCTTAGTAATAGTGCCTTGGTGGTGGTCTGTTAGTAATAGTGCCTTGGTTGTGACCTCTTAGTAGAAGCGACTTGGTTGTGGTCCCTTAGTAATAGTGCCTTGGTTGTGGCCCCTTAGTAATAGTGTCTTGTTTGTGGCCCCTTAGTAGAAGCGACTTGGTTGTGGCCCCTTAGTAATAGTGCCTTGGTTGTGGCCCCTTAGTAATAGTGCCTTTGTTGTGGCCCCTTAGTAATAGTGCCGTGGTTGTGGCCCCTTAGTAATAGTGCCTTGGTTGTGGCCTCTTAGTAATAGTGCCTTGGTTGTAGCCCCTTTGTAATAGTGCCTTGGTTGTGGCCCCTTAGTAATAGTGCCTTGGTTGTGGCCCCTTAGTAATAGTGCCTTGGTTGTGGCCCCTAAGTAATAGTGCCTTGGTTGTAGCCCCTTTGTAATAGTGCCTTGGTATGGAAACCGTTAGTAATAGTGCCTTCGTTGTGGCCCCTTAGTAATAGTGTCGTGGTTGTGGCCGCTTAGTAATAGCGACTTGGTTGTGGCCCCTTAGTAGAAGCAACTTGGTTGTGGCCCCTTAGTAGTAGTGCCTTGGTTGTGGCCCCTTAGTAGTAGTGCCTTGGTTGTGGCCTCTTAGTAATAGTGCCGTGGTTGTGGCCCCTTAGTAGTAGTGCCGTGGTTGTGGCCTCTTAGTAATAGTGCCTTGGTTGTGGCCCCTTTGTAATAGTGCCTTGGTTGTGGCCCCTTAGTAATAGTGCCATGGTTGTGGCCCCTTAGTAGTAGTGCCTTGGCTGTGGCCCCTTAGTAATAGTGCCTTGGCTGTGGCCCCTTAGTAATAGTGCCTTGGTTGTGGCCCCTTAGTAATAGTGCCTTGGTTGTGGCCCCTTAGTAATAGTGCCTTGGTTGTGGCCCCTTAGTAATAGTGCCGTGGTTGTGGCCCCTTAGTAATAGTGCCTTGGTTGTGGCCCCTTAGTAATAGTGCCTTGGTTGTGGCCCCTTAGTAATAGTGCCTTGGTTGTGGCCCCTTAGTAATAGTGCCTTGGTTGTGGCCCCTTAGTAATAGTGCCTTGGTTGTGGCCCCTTAGTAATAGTGCCTTGGTTGTGGCCCCTTAGTAATAGTGCCTTGGTTGTGGCCCCTTAGTAATAGTGCCTTGGTTGTGGCCCCTTAGTAATAGTGTCGTGGTTGTGGCCGCTTAGTAATAGCGACTTGGTTGTGGCCCCTTAGTAGAAGCAACTTGGTTGTGGCCCCTTAGTAGTAGTGCCTTGGTTGTGGCCCCTTAGTAGTAGTGCCTTGGTTGTGGCCTCTTAGTAATAGTGCCGTGGTTGTGGCCCCTTAGTAGTAGTGCCGTGGTTGTGGCCTCTTAGTAATAGTGCCTTGGTTGTGGCCCCTTTGTAATAGTGCCTTGGTTGTGGCCCCTTAGTAATAGTGCCATGGTTGTGGCCCCTTAGTAGTAGTGCCTTGGCTGTGGCCCCTTAGTAATAGTGCCTTGGCTGTGGCCCCTTAGTAATAGTGCCTTGGTTGTGGCCCCTTAGTAATAGTGCCTTGGTTGTGGCCCCTTAGTAATAGTGCCTTGGTTGTGGCCCCTTAGTAATAGTGCCTTGGTTGTGGCCCCTTAGTAATAGTGCCTTGGTTGTGGCCCCTTAGTAATAGTGCCTTGGTTGTGGCCCCTTAGTAATAGTGCCTTGGTTGTGGCCCCTTAGTAATAGTGCCTTGGTTGTGGCCCCTTAGTAATAGTGCCTTGGTTGTGGCCCCTTAGTAATAGTGTCTTGGTTGTGGCCCCTTAGTAATAGTGCCTTGGTTGTGGCCCCTTAGTAATAGTGCCTTGGTTGTGGCCCCTAAGTAATAGTGCCTTGGTTGTGGCCCCTTAGTAATAGTGCCTTGGTTGTGGCCCCTTTGTAATAGTGCCTTGGTTGTGGCCCCTTTGTAATAGTGCCTTGGTTGTGGCCCCTTAGTAATAGTGCCTTCTATTCATGATCATGATCAGTTCTCTATAAAAACAACAACAGAAGGATTTGTATCTTTTCTTCCCGTCGTACAAAAAAATTACTAAAAGTTCTGCAATACATTAAGGAAGCAGTTAGCAACTTGTACGCATCCACAGTAATACACATTATATCGCCTCCTCGGAGCGCAATGTCACATGGGAGGAGTAGTGCCACCAAAGATGAGCTCCAAACCGGTGGATCTAGGGGGTAAAGCTGCAAGGAAAGAGCTGCCGGTCACATGACCCCCCGTGGGGTCTCAGGACAAACTTAGTTTCTGAAGTTTGGTAGATTTGTCATTCAGAACTCTGTAAAAACCGCATAAAAACAACTGCAGGACCTGCAATACCCCAAAACATCGTCCTTATGTTGTCAATCAGAGGATCAGACAATCTGCAAGTGATGAGGGGTGACTCATGGGATTACTAGAGAGAGCTAGCAGCCGCTGACGTCACGTAGACATCCCGGTCGGCACGTGTGAGCGGATTTACAGGTTGACTCCACATTGTGATGATTCCCATGATAAACGACTTGGGCATCAAAACTATGTGGGCATGAAGTCAACTTACAACACAAAACACACAGTGACGACATAAACAGGTCAGCTGTGACAAAACCGCAGCTCAGAACCATCCTGGCGGCCTGAAACCTGATGGTGCAGAGAGAGATAGAAAGAGAGAGATGAAGATAGGGGCAAAGACAGAGAGAAAGAGTGAAAGAAAGAGAAAAAGAGAGATGATATTACTACTGGGATCACTGCGGGGATCACTATTACTACTGTGTTCAATATAGGGGACACTATTACTACTGTGTTCAATATAGGGGACACTATTACTACTGAGGCTGTAGTGGCCCGAAACACCTATTTCTGGCCCCTCCATAATTGTCATACATGTCTTCAATGTGGATGCGCTGTGCAAAGTGTCCTGTCTGCTGTTATGTGTATTGCACAGCTGCAGCATGTAAGAGGTTAATGTCTGAAAGTGGCTGGGATATGTCTGGAAATGTATCAATATCTGTCTAGTCATGTGATGTCTGTACTCTATTAGTGTGAGTGATTGGGGTGTGGTGCGGTAGTGAGAGAAGTGCTGGCCACTTGGAGGTACCTTTAACCCTCATGTGGGGAAGTGATGGAGGCTGACGAGAGGTATCCTGATGTCCCCATCCCAGGAACCTTCATCTGAGAGTGAGAGCGGAGTGGAGAGACGAGTCCACCATGCAGAGATCCAAGTGCTGAATCCAGTGAGTGTCTGTGGAGTGATCCTACCCCCATCCTCCTCCGGAGTGTTCCCCTTCCAGTAGGGGTACCTTACACTAAGGTGACCAGATTTTCCCATGGTCAAAGCAGGACAGAGGGGTGTGGTCGGGGGCGGGGCTTATCACGATGTATGGATTTTACCTCTGTCGATATAAAATGTACAGGGCCAGTTCAAAACAGACAGGGAGCAAATACCGCAGCATCCTGCATCCAAAAACAGTCAAAGTCCGTGCTATTAGTGCAAATTTTGACTGAAAATTAGCCGCATACCCACAACTGATGTCATACTAGGCGGCGCTCCCCCTCACCTCCTCCGTAGGCGTTCTGCTGTCAGCACTCCTCGGATTCCGGTTCCCAGTGGCCTGTACTGGCCTCACCTGACCAGCAGCACTGCACCTGACCAGGCCGCTGGGAACCGGAAGCCGAGGAGCGCTGACAGCCGTAAGCTCCGGAGGAGTGAGAGGGGGCGCTGCAGGGTATGACAGCAGCTGCGGATGCACGGCTGATTTTCAGTCAAAATCCTCAGCAATGGTGACTGTGGGCACTTATCGAAAGTAATATTGTTCCCACAGTTGCTTAAAGGGGTTGTCCCGCGGCAGCAAGTGGGTCTATACACTTCTGTATGGCCATATTAATGCACTTTGTAATGTACATCGTGCATTAAATATGAGCCATACAGAAGTTATTCACTTACCTGCTCCGTTGCTGGCGTCCCCGTCTCCATGGCTCCGTCTAATTTCGGTGTCTTCCTGCTTTTTTTTTAGACGCGCTTGCGCAGATGGGTCTTCTCCCTTCGGCTCCGCTCGGCAGCAGCGGCGTTTTGGCTCCGCCCCCTTGTCGCGTCATCACGTAGCTCCAGCCACCCCACTTGCTTTCGCGAGACAACCCCTTTAAATATGAGCCATACAGAAGTTATTCACTTACCTGCTCCGTTGCTAGCGTCCCCGTCGCCATGGATCCGTCTAATTTCGCTTTCTTCTGGCGTTTTTAGACGCGCTTGCGCTGTGCGGTCTTCTTCCTGGTGAATGGGACCGCTCGTGCCGGAGAGCTGGTCCTCGTAGCTCCGCCCTGTCACGTGTGCCGATTCCAGCCAATCAGGAGGCTGGAATCGGCAATGGACCGCACAGAGCCCACGGTGCACCATGGGAGAAGACCCGCGGTGCATCGTGGGTGAAGATCCCGGCGGCCATCTTGGTGAAGGAAGAAGAAGGAAGACGTCGTTTTTTTTTTAAACACATCCTTTGGGGTTGTCCTGTGCCGAACGGGGGGCCTATGGAAAAAAAACAAAACATTTAGGCGCGAGACAACCGCTTTAAATAGTAATAGTGTCCCTCACAGTGACCCTCAGCAGTAATAGTGACCCCACAGTAGCCTCAGTAGTAATAGTGACTCCCACAGTGGCCTCAGTAGAAATAGTGCCCCCACAGTAGCCTCAGTAGTAATAGTGACTCCCACAGTGGCCTCAGTAGAAATAGTGCCCCCACAGTGACACTCAGTAGTAATACTGTCCCCACAGTGGCCTCAGTAGTAATACTGTCCCCACAGTGGCCTCAGTAGTAATAGTGACCCTCACAGTTACCCTCAGCAGTAATAGTGTCCTCACAGTGGCCTCAGTAGTAATAGAGACCCTCACAGTGACCCTCAGTAGTAATAGTGATCCCAACGTAGCCTCAGTAGTAATAGTGACCCTCACAGTGACCCTTAGTAGTAATAGTGTCCCCACAGTGGCCTCAGTAGTAATAGTGACACTCAGTAGTAATAGGGTCCCCACAGTGACCCTCAGTAATGATAGTATCTCCACAGTGACCCTCAGTAGTAATAGTGTCCCCACAGTGGCCTCAGTAGAAATAGTGACCCTCACAGTAGCCTCAGTAGTAATAGTGTCCCCACAGTAGCCTCAGTAGTAATAGTGACCCTCACAGTGGCCTGAGTTGTAATAGTGACCCTCACAGTACCCCTTAGCTGTAATAGTGACCCCACAATGGCCTCAGTAGTAATAGTGACCCTTCAGTAATAATAGTGACCCCACAGTGGCCTCAGTAGTAATAGTAACCCTCACAGTGACCCTCAGTAGCAATAGTGACCCCCACAGTGACCCTCAGTAGTAACAGTGTCCCCACAGTGACCCTCAGTGGTAATAGTGTTCCCACAGTGGCCTCAGCAGTAATAGTGACCCCACAGTGGCCTCAGTAGTAATACTGACCCTCAGTAGTTCTCATGTCCCCACAGTGGCCTCAGTAGTAATAGTGACCCTCATAGTTACCCTCAGTAGTAATAGTGTCCCCACAGTGACCCTCAGTAGTAATAGTGTCCCCACAGTGGCCTCAGTAGTAATAGTGAGCCTCACAGTGGCCTCAGTAGTAATAGAGACCCTCACAGTGACCCTCAGTAGTAATAGTGACTCCCACAGTGGCCTCAGTAGTGATAGTGACTCTCACAGTGACCCTTAGTAGTAATAGTGTTCCCACAGTGGCCTCAGTAGTAATAGTGACCCTCGCAGTGACCCTTAGTAGTAATAGTGTCCCCACAGTGGCCTCAGTAGTAATAGTGACCATAAGTAGTAATAGGATCCCCACATTGACCCTCAGTAATGATAGTGTCCCCACAGTGACCCTCAGTAGTAATAGTATCCCCACAGTGGCCTCAGTAGCAAAAGTGACTCTCACAGTAGCCTCAGTAGTAATAGTGTCCCCAGAGTAGCCTCAGTAGTAATAGTGACCCTCACAGTGGCCTCAGTAGTAATAGTGACCCTCACAGTAACCCTTAGCAGTAATAGTGACCCCACAATGGCCTCAGTAGTAATAGTGCCCTTTCAGTAATAATAGTGACCCCACAGTGGCCTCAGTAGTAATAGTGACCCCCACAGTGACCCTCAGTAGTAACAGTGTTCCCACAGTGACCCTCAGTGGTAATAGTGTTTCCACAGTGGCCTCAGTAGTAATAGTGTCCCTCACAGTGACTCTCAGCAGTAATAGTGACCCCACAGTGGCCGCAGTAGTAACAGTGACCCTCAGTAGTAATTGTGTCCCCACAGTGGCCTCAGTAGCAATAGTGACCCTCACAGTAGCCTCAGTAGTAATAGTGACCCTCACAGTAACCCTTAGCAGTAATAGTGACCCCACAATGAGCCTCAGTAGTAATAGTGACCCTTCAGTGATAATAGTGACCCCACAGTGGCCTCAGTAGTAATAGTGACCCTCAGTAGTAATAGTGACCCCCACAGTGACCCTCAGTAGTAACAGTGTTCCCACAGTGAACCTCAGTGGTAATAGTGTTCCCACAGTGGCCTCAGTAGTAATAGTGTCCCTCACAGTGACTCTAAGCAGTAATAGTGACCCCACAGTGGCCTCAGTAGTAACAGGGACCCTCAGTAGTAATTGTGTCCCCACAGTGGTCTCAGTAGCAATAGTGACCCTCACAGTAGCCTCAGTAGTAATAGTGTCCCCACAGTAGCCTCAGTAGTAATAGTGACCCTCACAGTGGCCTCAGTAGTAATAGTGACCCTCACAGTAACCCTTAGCAGTAATAGTGACCCCACAATGGCCTCAGTAGTAATAGTGACCCTTCAGTAATAATAGTGACCCCACAGTGGCCTCAGTAGTAATAGTGACCCTCACAGTGACCCTCAGTAGCAATAGTGACCCCCACAGTGACCCTCAGTAGTAAGGTTGTCCCCACAGTGACCCTCAGTGGTAATAGTGTTCCCACAGTGGCCTCAGTAGTAATAGTGTCCCTCACAGTGACCCTCAGCAGTAACAGTGACCTCACAGTGGCCTCAGTAGTAATAGTGACCCTCAGAAGTAATCATGTCCCCACAGTGGCCTCAGTAGTAATAGTGACCCTCATAGTTACCCTCAGTAGTAATAGTGTCCCCACAGTGACCCTCAGTAGTAATAGTGTCCCCACAGTGGCCTGAGTAGTAATAGTGACCCTCACAGTGGCCTCAGTAGAAATAGAGACCCTCACAGTGACCCTCAGTAGTAATAGTGACTCCCACAGTGGCGTCAGTAGTGATAGTGACCCTCACAGTGACCCTTAGTAGTAATAGTGTTCCCACAGTGGCCTCAGTAGTAATAGTGACCCTCGCAGTGACCCTTAGTAGTAATATTGTCCCCATAGTGGTCTCAGTAGTAATAGTGTCCCCACAGTGGCCTCAGTAGTAGTAGTGGCCCTAAGTAGTAATAGGATCCCCACATTGACCCTCAGTAATGATAGTGTCCCCACAGTGATCCTCAGTAGTAATAGTGTCCCCACAGTGACCTCAGTAGCAATAGTGACCCTCGCAGTAGCCTAAGTAGTAATAGTGTCCCCAGAGTAGCCTCAGTAGTAATAGTGACCCTCACAGTGGCCTCAGTAGTAATAGTGACCCTCACAGTAACCCTTAGCAGTAATAGTGACCCCACAATGAGCCTCAGAAGTAATGGTGACCCTTCAGTGATAATAGTGACCCCACAGTGGCCTCAGTAGTAATAGTGACCCTCAGTAGTAATAGTGACCCCCACAGTGACCCTCAGTAGTAACAGTGTTCCCACAGTGACCCTCAGTGGTAATAGTGTTCCCACAGTGGCCTCAGTAGTAATAGTGTCCCTCACAGTGACTCTCAGCAGTAATAGTGACCCCACAGTGGCCTCAGTAGTAACAGTGACCCTCAGTAGTAATTGTGTCCCCACAGTGGCCTCAGTAGCAATAGTGACCCTCACAGTAGTCTCAGTAGTAATAGTGTCCCCACAGTAGCCTCAGTAGTAATAGTGACCCTCACAGTGGCCTCAGTAGTAATAGTGACCCTCACAGTAACCCTTAGCAGTAATAGTGACCCCACAATGGCCTCAGTAGTAATAGTGACCCTCACAGTGACCCTCAGTAGTAATAGTGACCCCCACAGTGACCCTCAGTAGTCATAGTGTCCCCACAAAGACACTCAGTGGTAATAGTTTTCCCACAGTGGCCTCAGTAGTAATAGTGTCCCTCACAGTGACCCTCAGCAGTAATAGTGACCCCACAGTGGCCTCAGTAGTAATAGTGACCCTCACAGTGGCCAGAATAGTAATAGAGACCCTCACAGTGACCCTTAGTAGTAATAGTGACCCCACAGTGGCCTCAGTAGTAATAGTGACCCTCACAGTGACCCTTAGTAGTAATAGTGGCCCCACAGTGGCCTCAGTAGTAATAGTGTCCCCACAGTGGCCTCAGTAGTAATAGTGACTCTCAGTAGTACTAGGGTCCCCACAGTGACCCTCAGTAGTAAAAGTGTCCCCATAGTGACCCTCAGTAGTAATACTGTCCCCACAGTGGCCTGAGTAGCAATAGTGACCCTGACAGTAGCCTCAGTAGTAATAAATAAATCTTGGTATTTGTAATAGTGTCCCCACAGTAGCCTCAGTAGTAATAGTGACCCTCAAAGTGGCCTCAGTAGTAATAGTGACCCTCACAGTGGCCTCAGTAGTAATAGTGACCCTCACAGTAACCCTTAGCAGTAATAGTGACCCCACAAGGGCCTCAGTAGTAATAGTGACCCTCACAGTGACCCTCAGTAGTAATAGTGACCCCCACAGTGACCCTCAGTAGTAATAGTGTCCCCACAGTGACCCTCAGTGGTAATAGTTTTCCCACAGTGGCCTCAGTAGTAATAGTGTCCCTCACAGTGACCCTCAGCAGTAATAGTGACCCCACAGTGGCCTCAGTAGTAATAGTGACCCTCAGTAGTAATCGTGTCCCCACAGTGGCCTCAGTAGCAATAGTGACCCAGATAGTTACCCTCAGTAGTAATAGTGTCCCCACAGTGACCCTCAGTAGTAATAGTGTCCCCACAGTGGCCTCAGTTGTAATAGTGACCCTCATAGTGGCCAGAATAGTAATAGAGACCCTCACAGTGACCCTTAGTAGTAATAGTGCCCCCACAGTGGCCTCAGTAGTAATAGTGACCCTCACAGTGACCCTTAGTAGTAATAGTGGCCCCACAGTGGCCTCAGTAGTAATAGTGTCCCCACAGTGGCCTCAGTAGTAATAGTGACCCTCACAGTGAACCTTAGTAGTAATAGTGGCCCCACAGTGGCCTCAGTAGTAATAGTGTCCCCACAGTGGCCTCAGTAGTAATAGTGACCCTCACAGTGACCCTTAGTAGTAGTAGTGGCCCCACAGTGGCCTCAGTAGTAATAGTGTCCCCACAGTGGCCTCAGTAGTAATAGTGACTCTCAGTAGTACTAGGGTCCCCACAGTGACCCTCAGTAGTAAAAGTGTCCCCATAGTGACCCTCAGTAGTAATACTGTCCCCACAGTGGCCTGAGTAGCAATAGTGACCCTGACAGTAGCCTCAGTAGTAATAGTGTCCCCACAGTGGCCTCAGTAGTAATAGTGACCCTCACAGTAACCCTTAGCAGTAATAGTGACCCCACAATGGCCTCAGTAGTAATAGTGACCTTTCAGTAATAATAGTGACCCCACAGTGGCCTCAGTAGTAATAGTGACCCTCAGTAGTAATAGTGACCCCCACAGTGACCCTCAGTAGTAACAGTGTTCCCACAGTGACCCTCAGTGGTAATAGTGTTCCCACAGTGGCCTCAGTAGTAATAGTGTCCCTCACAGTGACTCTCAGCAGTAATAGTGACCCCACAGTGGCCGCAGTAGTAACAGTGACCCTCAGTAGTAATTGTGTCCCCACAGTGGCCTCAGTAGCAATAGTGACCCTCACAGTAGCCTCAGTAGTAATAGTGACCCTCGCAGTAACCCTTAGCAGTAATAGTGACCCCACAATGGCCTCAGTAGTAATAGTGACCCTTCAGTAATAATAGTGACCCGATAGGGGCCTCAGTAGTAATAGTGACCCTCACAGTGACCCTCAGTAACAAATAGCGACCCCCACAGTGGTCTCCGTAGTAATTGCGTCCCCACAGTGGTCTCAGTAGTATTAGTGTCCCCACAGTGGCCTCAGTAGTAACAGTGTCCCCACAGTGACCCTCAGTAGTAATAGTGTCCCCACAGTGTCCTTAGTAGTAATAGTGTCCCCACAGTGTCCTCAGTAGTAATAGTTACCCCTACAGTGGCCTAAGTAGTTATAGTGACTGTCACAGTGACCCTCAGTAGCAATAGTGTCCCTACAGTGGCCTCAGTAATAATAGTGTCCCCACAGTGACCCTCAGTAGTAATAGTGTCCCCACAGTGGCCTCAGTAGTAATGGTGTCCCCACAGTGGCCTCTGTAGTAATAGTGACCCCCCTTCAGTGGCCTCAGTAGTAAAAGTGTCCCCACAGTGGTCTCAGTAGTAATAGTGACCCCTACAGTGGCCTCAGTAGTAATAGTGACCCTCACAGTGACCCTCCGTAGTAATTGTGTCCCCACAGTGAGCCTCAGTAGTAATAGTGACCCCTACAGTGGCCTCAGTAGTAAAAGTGTCCCCACAGTGGTCTCAGTAGTAATAGTGACCCCTACAGTGGCCTCAGTAGTAAAAAAAAAGTCCCCACAGTGGTCTCAGTAGTAACAGTGACCCCTAAAGTGACCTCAGTAGTAATAGTGACCCTCAGTAGTAATAGTGACCCCTACAGTGATCCACAGTAGTAATAGTGTCCCCACAGTGGCCTCCGTAGTAATAGTGACCCTACAGTGACCTCAGTAGTAATAGTGACCCTCACAGTGACCCTTAGTAGTAATAGTGGCCCCACAGTGGACTCAGTAGTAAAAGTGTCCCCACAGTGGCCTCAATAGTAATAGTGACCCTCAGTAGGACTAGGGTCCCCACCGTGACCCTCAGTAGTAATAGTGTCTCCACAGTGACCCTCAATAGTAAAGCTGTTCCCACAGTGGCCTCAGTAGCAATAGTGACCCTCACAGTTGCCTCAGTAGTAATAGTGTCCCCACAGTAGCCTCAGTAGTAATAGTGACCCTCACAGTGGCCTCAGTAGTAATAGTGACCCTCACAGTAACCCTGAGCAGTAATAGTGACCCCACAATGGCCTCAGTAGTAATAGTGACCCTCAGTAATAATAGTGACCCCACAGTTGCCTCAGTAGTAATAGTGACCCTCACAGTGACCCTCAGTAGTAATAGTGTCCCCACAGTGACCCTCAGTAGGAATAGTGTCCCCACAGTGGCCTCAGTAGTAATAGTGTCCCCACAGTGGCCTCAGTAGTAATAGTGACCCCTACAGTGGCCTCAGTAGTAATAGTGACCCTCTCAGTGACCCTTAGTAGTAATAGTGTCCCCACAGTGACCTTCAGTAGTAATAGTATCCCCACAATGGCCTCAGTAGTAATAGTGACCCCTACAGTGGCCTCAGTAGTAATAGTGACCCTCTCAGTGACCCTTAGTAGTAATAGTATCCCCACAGTGACCTTCAGTAGTAATAGTATCCCCACAATGGCCTCAGTAGTAATAGTGTCCCCACATTGGCCTCAGTAGTAATAGTGACCCCTACAGTAGCCTCAGTAGTAAAAGTGTCCCCACAGTGGTCTCAGTAGTAATAGTGACCCTCACAGTGACCCTCAGTAGTAACTGTGATCCTCAGTAGTAATAGTGACCCCACAGTGGCCTCAGTAGTAATAGTGACCCTCAGTATTAATAGTGTCCCCACAGTGGTCTCAGTACTAATAGTGTCCCCACAGTGCCCTCAGTAGTAATAGTGACCCTCACAGTGACCGTCAGTAGTAATAGGGTTCCCACAGTGACCCTCAGTAGTAATAGGGCCTCCACAGTGACCCTCAGTTGTAATAGTGTCCCCACTATGGCCTCAGTAGTAATAGTGACCCTCACAGTGTCCTTAGTAGTGATAGTGACACCTACAGTGACATCAGTAGTAATTGTGACCCTCACAGTGGGCTCAGTAGTAATAGTATCCCCACAGTGGCCTCAGTAGTAATAGTGTCCCCACATTGGCCTCAGTAGTAATAGTGACCCCTGCAGTAGCCTCAGTAGTAAAAATGTCCCCACAGTGGTCTCAGTAGTAATAGTGACCCTCACAGTGAACCTCAGTAGTAACTGTGTCCCCACAGTGATCCTCAGTAGTAATAGTGACCCCACAGTGGCCTCAGTAGTAATAGTGACCCTCAGTAGTAATAGTGTCCCCACAGTGGTCTCAGTCGTAATAGTGTCCCCACAGTGGCCTCAGTAGTAATAGAGACCCTCACAGTGACCCTCAGTAGTAATAGAGTCCCCACAGTGACCCTCAGTAGTAATAGTGTCCCCACTGTGGCCTCAGTAGTAATAGTGACCCTCACAGTGGCCTTAGTAGTGATAGTGACCCCCACAGTGGCCTCAGTAGTAATTGTGTCCCCACAGTGAGCCTCAGTAGTAATAGTGACCCTCACAGTGGCCTCAGTACTAATAGTGACCCTCACAGTGACCCTCAGCAGTAATAGTGACCCTTACAGCGGCCTCAGTAGTAATAGTGTCCCCACAGTGGCCTCAGTAGTAATAGTGACCCTCACAGTGACCCTCAGTAGTAATAGTGTCACCACAGTGGCCTCAGTAGTAATAGTGACCTCTACAGTGGCCTCCGTAGTAATTGTGTCCCCACAGTGACCCTCAGTAGTAATAGTGTCCCTACAGTATCCTCAGTAGTAATCGTGTCCCCACAGTCAGCCTCAGTAATAATAGTGACCCTCACAGTGACCCTCAGTAGTAATAGTGTCCCCAGAGTGGCCTCAGTAGTAATAGTGTCCCCACAGTGACCATCAGTAGTAATAGTGTCCGCACAGTTACTCTCAGTAGTAATAGTGCCCCACAGTGGCCTCAGTAGTTATAGTGACCCTCACAGTGGCCTCAGTAGTAATAGTGTCCCCACAGTAGCCTCAATAGTAATAGTGACCCTCACAGTGGCCTCAGTATTAATAGTGACCCTCACAGTAACCCTTAGCACTAATAGTGACCCCACAATGGCCTCAGTAGTAATAGTGACCCTTCAGTAATAATAGTGACCCGATAGTGGCCTCAGTAGTAATAGTGACCCTCACAGTGACCCTCAGTAGTAATAGCAACCCCCACAGTGGTCTCAGTAGTAATAGTGTCCCCACAGTGGCCTCAGTAGTAATAGTGTCCCCACAGTGACCCTCAGTAGTAATAGTGTCCCCACAGTGGCCTCAGTAGTAATAGTGACCCCCACAGTGACCCTCAGTAGTAATAGTGTCCCTACAGTGTCCCTAGTAGTAATAGTGTCCCCACAGTGTCCTCAGTAGTAATAGTTACCCCTACAGTGGCCTAAGTAGTTATAGTGACCCTCACAGTGACCCTCAGTAGCAATAGTGTCCCTACAGTGGCCTCAGTAATAATAGTGTCCCCACAGTGACCCTCAGTAGTAATAGTGTCCCCACAGTGGCCTCAGTAGTAATGGTCTCCCCACAGTGGCCTCTGTAGTAATAGTGACCCCCTGCAGTGGCCTCAGTAGTAAAAGTGTCCCCACAGTGGTCTCAGTAGTAATAGTGACCCCTACAGTGGCCTCAGTAGTAATAGTGACCCTCACAGTGACCCTCCATAGTAATTGTGTCCCCACAGTGAGCCTCAGTAGTAATAGTGACCCCTACAGTGGCCTCAGTAGTAAAAAAAAGTCCCCACAGTGGTCTCAGTAGTAACAGTGACCCCTAAAGTGACCTCAGTAGTAATAGTGACCCTCACAGTGACCCTCAGTAGTAATAGTGTCCCCACAGTGGCCTCCGTAGTAATAGTGACCCCACAGTGACCTCAGTAGTAATAGTGACTCTCACAGTGACCCTTAGTAATAGTGGCCCCACAGTGGACTCAGTAGTAAAAGTGTCCCCACAGTGGCCTCAGTAGTAATAGTGACCCTCAGTAGGACTAGGGTCCCCACAGTGAGCCTCAGTAGTAATAGTGTCCCTACTGTATCCTCAGTAGTAATAGTGACCCTCAGTAGTAATAGTGTCCCCACAGTGGTCTCATTAGTAATAGTGACCCCTACAGTGGCCTCAGTAGTAATTGTGTCCCCACAGTGAGCCTCAGTAGTAATAGTGACCCCACAGTGTCCTCAGTAGTAATAGTGTCCCTACAGTGACCCTCAGTAGTAGTAGTGTCCCTACAGTATCCTCAGTAGTAATAGTGTCCCCACAGTGTCCTCCGCAGTGATAGTGTCCCCACAGTGAGCCTCAGTAGTAATAGTGACCCCACAGTGTCCTCAGTAGTAATAGTGTCCCTACAGTGACCCTCAGTAGTAGTAGTGTCCCTACAGTATCCTCAGTAGTAATAGTGTCCCCACAGTGTCCTACACAGTGATAGTGTCCCCACAGTGACCCTCAGTAGTAATAGTGTCCCCAAAGTGAGCCTCAGTAGTAATAGTGACCCCCACAGTGAGCCTCAGTAGTAATAGTGACCCTCACAGTGGCCTCAGTAGTAAAAGTGACCCTCACAGTGACCCTCAGCAGTAATAGTGACCCCACAGTGGTCTCAGTAGTAATTGTGTCCCCACAGTGACCCTCAGCAGTAATAGTGACCCCACAGTGGTCTCAGTAGTAATTGTGTCCCCACAGTGGTCTCAGTAGTAATAGTGTCCCCACAGTGGCCTCAGTAGTAATAGTGTCCCCACAGTGACCCTCAGTAGTAATAGTGTCCCCACAGTGGCCTCAGTAGTATTAGTGTCCCTACAGTGTCCTTAGTAGTAATAGTGTCCCCACATTGTCCTCAGTAGTAATAGTTTCCACACAGTGGCCTCAGTAGTAATAGTGACCCCCACAGTGACCCTCAGTAGTAATAGTGTCCCCACAGTGACCCTCAGTAGTAATAGTGTCCTCACAGTGGCCTCAGTAGTAATAGTTTCCCCACAGTGGCCTAAGTAGTAATAGTGACCCCCACAGTGACCCTCAGTAGTAATAGTGTCCCCACAGTGACCCTCAGTAGTAATAGTGTCCCCACAGTGTCCTCAGTAGTAATAGTTTCCCCACAGTGGCCTCAGTAGTAATAGTGACACCCACAGTGACCCTCAGTAGTAATAGTTTCCCCACAGTGTCCTCAGTAGTAATAGTTTCCCCACAGTGGCCTCAGTAGTAATAGTGTACCCACAGTGGCCTCAGTAGTAATAGTGTACCCACAGTGGCCTCAGTAGTATTAGTGTCCCAACAGTGTCCTTAGTAGTAATAGTGACCCGCACAGTGGCCTCAGTAGTAATAGTGACCCCCACAGTGTCCTCAGTAGTAATAGTGTCCCCACAGTCGCCTTAGTATTAATAGTGTCCCCACAGTGTCCTCAGTAGTAATAGTGTCCGCACAGTCGCCTTCATAGTAATAGTGTCCCCACAGTAACCCTCAGTAGTAATAGTTTCCCCACAGTGTCCTCAGTAGTAATAGTGTCCCCACAGTGTCCTCAGTAGTAATAGTGTCCCCACAGTGTCCTCAGTAGTAATAGTGACCCTCATAGTTACCCTCAGTAGTAATAGTGTCCCCACAGTGTCCTCAGTAGTAATAGTTTCCCCACAGTGTCCTCAGTAGTAATAGTGTCCCCACAGTGTCCTCAGTAGTAATAGTGACCCTCATAGTTACCCTCAGTAGTAATAGTGTCCCCACAGTGTCCTCAGTAGTAATAGTTTCCCCATAGTGTCCTCAGTAGTAATAGTGACCCTCATAGTTACCCTCAGTAGTAATAGTGTCCCCACAGTGTCCTCAGTAGTAATAGTGACCCCCACAGTGTCCTCAGTAGTAATAGAGTCCCCACAGTGTCCTCAGTAGTAATAGAGTCCCCACAGTGTCCTCAGTAGTAATAGTGTCCCCACAGTCGCCTTAGTAGTAATAGTGACCCCCACAGTGTCCTCAGTAGTAATAGTGTCCCCACAGTCGCCTTAGTAGTAATAGTGACCCTCACAGTGTCCTCAGCAGTAATAGTGACCCCACAGTGGCCTCAGTAGTAATAGTGACCCTCACAGTGGCCTCAGCAGTAATAGTGACCCCACAGTAGCCTCAGTAGTAATACTGTCCCCATAGTCGCCTTAGTAGTAATAGTGACCCCACAGTGACCCTCAGTAGTAATAGTGTCCCCACAGTGACCCTCAGTAGTAATAGTGACCCCAAAGTGACCTCAGTAGTAATAGTGTCCCCATAGTCTCCTTAGTAGTAATAGTGACCCCAACAGTGACCCTTAGTAGTAAGAGCTCCAGTCCACGGGCGTAGCAATATCCCACAGCAGATCTGCACCGCGGGAGCCGCCGCCCGGGAGCAGGTGAGAGCTAATGGCTCTCCGCACTGAGCCTGTCTGACAGATAGGCTCACCGTGGAGAATCGCGGCTAATCGCAGCATGTGGTGATTTAAAGCCCGCGAGCGGAGAATCGCTATGATTCACACATTGTGGACAGCAGTGCTGCGCTTTTCAAAGTAGTCTATGGAAAGCGTTCACTGTGATTCCCGCGGCCGGATTATCACCGCTGGAAATGCAGTGAAGAATGGCCTGTGGACAGGCAGCCTTATAGCGTCCCCCTCAGTAGTAATGGCTGTCACTGTGGGGGTCTCTATTACTACTGAGGGTCAGTGACCCCGGAGACGACGAGCCGTGATCTGGAACAAGAAGAAGCCGCATTGTAGGAGCGGGAGACACCTTCCCTCCGGGTCTCCATCCTGAAGCAGACGGCGACACCATGGATGCAGTTATGGAGCTGCAGGACACGTCTGACCAGTCGTGTGCGCTACGACTATTGACGGAGTCAATGAGGCCGGGGTTATAGTTGTGGGAATCGTGACGTCATGTTTATGGACTATCGGCCTACCAGAGGCTGTGATTCGTAGTAGAACGACATATTATGTAAGGCACCGTGTGATGCCCCGTACTGTAGTCCCGGGTAGTCGGGGATGACAAGGTGTTGCGGTAGTAGTGGCATTGGCAGGCATCGTGTGAGTCAGAAGTGTAGAGGAATTGTCCATGTAGTCCAGAATGACCCAGAGCTCCGAGGTGGTGACGCACTCCGGCACCTGCGGTGCATGAAGCCACCACTCTGCCGTGCCACGGACCCTCCTGAATACGCAGGTTTTATCTTTTATATTAGTTTATTTTGTAACTGTTTCTTTAAGCAGCCGTGCCTTTTGGTGCAAGTTGGCACAAGGATGCAGCCGGGCGGAGATGGACTGCTGAGCAACTCCGTGATGACAAAAAGGGTTCTGCGGAGAAGCAAAAGTGTGACGCAGCAAAGTTGAAGTGGTCAAGCAGAAGGAGAGCACATAATCTCCAAGGGCCGCTGCGTACCATGACTGAGAGCCAGCCTGCTCCCCTGCACAGTGTAGACTAGAACCTTCCAAGAGGCATGAAGCGCCCGCTGGTGCATTCTCCGCCATACTTGCCCGCTGGTGCGTTCTCCGCCATACTCGCCCGCTGGTGCGTTCTCCGCCATACTCGCCCGCTGGTGCGTTCTCCGCCATACTCGCCCGCTGGTGCATTCTCCACCATACTCGCCCGCTGGTGCGTTCTCCGCCATACTCGCCCGCTGGTGCATTCTCCACCATACTCGCCCTGTGCCAGCTGTTCCAGAGAGTTATTTGCCAATGTTGCTGCTTACCGTTTGCCTGTGCTGCCGAGCCGTGTGGCCTGTCCAGAATGAAGTACCAACTTGCTGCAGGATTCCAAGTAGCTATACCTCCCAACCACCTGGATTCTGCAGGACAGTACCAGATTTAGGACTCTGTCCCGGGTAGCAGGAGGCATGTCCTGCCTTCCCTCCAACAAACATTTAACTCACTTGTAGCTCCGGTGCCGCTGCTGTCATCAGTGCAACCCCTGTCTTATTCCCCACTGTCTGCCATCCTGCATACAGATGCCAGTGGAGAGGTCAAAGGTCGCATGGATTAGAGCAGCGGTGCTTGATCGGGACTACAATACTTGCCCGGTAGCTGGAAGTCCACTATGGGAATCACTATTAAGACTTGGGCTGCTAATGGTGGTCACTATTACTACTAGGGTTATTAATTTGCGCCAATATTACTTCTGAGGCCACTGGAGGCCCTTTTACACGCAAAGATAATCTTTCAAACTACTGAAAGATTGAAAGATTTAGTGATGCATTTGCATAAGGTGTTAATGGCCACTAACACTTTATCATCTTCATTTGCATGTAAAAGGACTTCCAAGGGGTTGTTTGCAGAGCCCAGTGTGCGGTTAAACATACTACCAGCTGTGCATACAGCTGCTGGCACATTCCATTGTTCTCCTTGCAGCTGCCAGCAGATTGCATTGTTCTCCTTGTTGCTAGTGTAAACATCCCATTGTTCTCTTCCCAGCTGGTGTAATTCTGCAGTCTTTTGAAAGCTGAGCGAAATGCATTCAAATACAACGGATCTGCTCGTCTTTTAGCTGCTGAACAATTGATTTTAAGTGAACTAAAATCCATCATTTAAACGCATAGTGCACGGTGCCGCGTTTACATGTAATGACTACTGCTCATTTTTGGCCGTTTGGACGAATTTTGAGTAATAATCATTGCATGTAAAAGGCCCTTCACAGGGTCACTGTCACTGCTGGGGTCACTATGGGTCTCACTATTGGGGCCATTAGTCACCATTACTGCGCTGGAAGGTGGAGTTCAATGGTAACAAAGTTGAGGAAGAAAGTAGCTGAGCCTGAGGCGGGAGCGAGGTGCCCGATACAACGTTGTAGGAGTCTTCCTAGGGCCCCAGTGAAGAAACCTGGACATGGAGTACAGGACTTTAGTGCTAAACAACGGTATCTCCAGTCTCCAGCTCGGAGCCCGGATGGATGAGCATGGACTGCATGGAAGGTCTCCCTATTTGCTACCTGAAGCGACGATACAAGTACGTTTTGCTGTTAATCCCTTCCTGCCTCTTGGACTCCTTCCCACTGGGGACCCGCACCACGCTACACCGCAAGGCCGTCCCCAGGAGCCGAGAGCAGCACATACCATCCAGTCCCCATCACTCACTAGTGCAGCCGGGTGTCTCTTTTCTCCCACTTTCTGCTCTCCCTCTCTTCTTTCCTACTCTGTCTCTCTGGTTCATCTCTATCTGCAGGACATTTTATGTGTGATTTGTATGTGCGCCCCTCAGTGGTGAATGCAGACAGCGGCCCTTCAGCCTCATCAGTCACCTGCAGCAAGTGTCCGTTAAGGCGATGAGCTCCTTGTGGATTCTCTGACTCTCGGCCAGCTGCCTGCACTTTATACTACATTCGGGCCGCCGTCCTGTCCCTACTTGCTGAGAACTCCCAGGAATGCACAGAGACAGCTGCAAGCCGCCACAAGCTCCCCGGTCCTGGA